>NC_063256.1:21475119-21775119 GCF_019578655.1 Ricinus communis
CTTAATCGATGAGAAAAGAATGAAAGCCATGTATCATATGCAGTTGTATCAAAAAAGAGTCGCCCGGGTGTTCAATAAAGGGGTCAAGGATAGGTGATGTGCGTAAAATACACACATCTAAATGGGGTTTTTAAGATTGATTTTATGGACATTTGGATGTGAATTGGTCTCAACACTCACCTTATACATATGTTTGTGTGCATTAGGTCCAAAAGAGGTCAAAGGATGAAAAAGGAAAGAATTGGAGCGTAATTGAACGTCAAAGCTGCCGAAACGAGCTAAGTACGAGCATGAGGAAGCTGAACATGGCCGTGTTGATCTCAACACTGGCCGTGTTCTCAACACGGTCACAAACATGGGTCGTGTTACTAACACGGGGACAAACACGGTCGTGTTGGACATCAAAGAAGAAGTAGATTTTAGGGAGCACGACCACAGAGAGTAACACGGCCAGGAACACGGCTGTGTTGGAGGCGACAGGGGGTATTAATTAAAAGAACGAAAAGAAGAGAAAGAGAGGAGGCTAGGGTTAGAACGTCCCAAAACCCTAATTTTTCTTTCCCTAAGGGTTTTCTGAGCTGAGACCAAGGGAAAAGGAGACTTGGATCAAGGTTTCAATCGGATTTCCTTGAAGGATCGAAGATTAGGCTAGGTTCGTTGATTGATTTTCAAATCGAGCAAGAGGAACAAGAATCGATTCAATTGGAGCAAAAGGATTTGGGGCTGTTTACTCTCATCCAAGGGTGTAATCGGGTTTTCTCTACCTTTGCTTATTATTGTAATTGAATTCTTGTATATTTTGAGAATGAACATGATTAGCTAGATTGATTTAATCCATTGGGATTTCTTTACTATGTTGGCTTGATATTATATTGTTGGATTATTCGAGTTGGTTTTGTATTCTTCTTGTTTTCAGTATTAATAAAATAATGCATTATTCATGAGACGTTGTGAATTGTGATGTTTAGATTGCTTTATGAGATTGAGAAATCTGTTTGGCAATTGGAATTTTGAATAGCAAGAACTGGTTAATAATCGCTTAGAGATAAGGATAATTAACTAGCCGGATTAAGAATTAACAAAGCTTAATAGAGGCGGATTAAAGCTTAATGCTAATTTAAGAATCAATCGTTAGGAAGAGATTCCAACTTTAGGTTGTTAGGTTTAGGAATTTGGTTATCTCGAGAGAGAAACCGAATTCGGTTAAGAATTCATCCACGGGTAGCATAATTAGACTCACCGATCCTTTATCTTTTGTTCGGTTGCCAACTAGTTTAGATTCCCTTTGGGTTTTTCTTCTTGTCTTGATTATTTCGTTTATCAATCACTCTTGCATCTCCCTTAGGACTTAGCTTGTAGTTAATAGTTAGTTTAGAATTTATTCATCATCCATTTTAGGTTAATATAACAAAGAATAAAGGAGTAACTCTGGGCTTTCGCTTTCCCGAGGAATACGACCTTGATACTCACCATTAGTGCTAGACTGCATCGATAGGTACACTGCCTTAGATTGTAGCTAACACGAGTAGCACCCATCAATAGGCCACTAAAAGAGGGAGACTAGGTGTTAAAAGAAGTTAAGGCAACCGACTTTGATGCTATGGGAAAGTTTAAACTGAATTAGGAAGGGCCATACGTGGTAACAAAGCTATTCTCTAAGCGAGCGGTTAAGATCTTCGACCTGGATGGGAATGAATTTACTCAACCCATCAATAGCGACAAGTTAAAGCTATAATATATTTAAAATGAAAAAATGAAAAGAATAAAAAATAAAAAAACAAATAAGAATGGCCCGACAAGCTAAAAACCTGAAAAGGGCAGTATGTGCAAAACTTAGGGTGACCCGCTAGTTGAAATACCCGAAAAGGGCCGTCTAGGCAAAAGTAAGGGTTGTAAGGAGAGAAAATGGCGAGTCAGAAAACTCGAAAGGGATGACTCACGATGGGAGTCAAGTCCCGACCCTCAAGGAGAATTAGCTAGGCCTAAATTAAGGCGATGACATTTCATGGAATAATGATGAGTATGTATAATGATTATCAAACTGCATAATTACCTAAAGATAAAATAGGAACACATCGAGTTTGAATTATTTATTCAATGCCTTCTTGTTGCTAATAAATTCTCTTATTGGATTAGGAAACCATAATAGGATGCTCAAAGACATTAGCTGGTAACCCATTAATGATACTCCTCATCTATAGAAAAGTCACCCTCGAGATCAATATTCTAATGAATAAGGCGACAAGGCCGAGTAGAGGCTATCTTCTCCACCAACCGGGCAAACATAGGGCCGGAGCTAAATTCAATCAGAACCCGAGGAACTCTCTGATATAGGCCATATTGGCAGGTCAACCGTGCAAGGTAGTAAAAAGAACAAAATTGAAGCCCATGCAAGACTATGCAAGGGATATACTTATGCACAGTAATATGGGACAACTGGCACCATAAGCATACATAGCGTATATCAGTATAGTCGTAAAATAGATGCAATACAATAAATAGAAAATAGATTGACAAACTTACTGGTAACAAGTAAGCAAAACCGCCAACCCTTACATCGCCGCGGCAGCCACGGTCCATGAAGCGGTATAGCTGGCAGATGGCCGCCCACCCTAAGCAAATGATGCCACGACGTTCAAATCCACCAGGCTTGTTAGAAAGCTCAAATGAATGGTCAACTCCACATTAGCAAAGAGAGTCACCCCGAGCAAGTACATCCAAAAGCTCCGGCGTACTGGTCTACCTCCTTATCAGAAAAGGAGGAGAGCAGTCTGAGGGCGTTGGGTCTTCAGATCACCATACTGCAGCTTCCTCTTGTCCTTGATAAAGCTGCGACTTAAGGCCTGGGCTATGCACCAATCTGTCATCCAATAGCACTAGCACCCTACCGAATCGAACTCTTGTCAAGGCGGTGAAATCCAAAGGCGTGATCATCATCTCACCAAACGGCAATAAGAAAAAGTATGGGTGGTGTCAGGCCACCTCTCTAATAAGGTCATCAGCGCGGCAGCATCATTTCTAAGCTTGAACTGTGGTAGGGTGCCTAAAAACATATGGAAGCCAGTCGCCTCCGGCCTCTCCCTAACACGAAACGAGAGCTACACCCACCACTCAAATAAGCCAACAATGTTGTTAGCCAGCCCGTGGATAGTTGTGTCCTCCTTCCTAGATATACAAGTAACTGATGAGGTATGTTCCCAACAAGTATTATCCTATTTTATTTTGCTTTATTTCATTTCACTCTATGATCATCTAAACTTAATTAATTCCATTTTATTCCATTATGTTTTCCACTTGCCTAAGAGCCATATGAATTTGAGCACTTTAGGTTTCTAATTATCGCAATCCTATTTTGTCCCTACTTTGTCATTTCATCCTACACATAATTAAATGTAAATTCTGCCATTTCCTAAGCTAGCATAAATTTATCTAGCATACATTTTTCTTAAGCTAGCATGCCATTTCCTAAACATGCATATCTACAACATTTTAAAAAATGATTAATAATAATTAAATAATTTAAGTACCCGACCCTAAGGCCTTGCACTGCAGTGTGTAGTCAGCATCGCTCATGTTCCAGCACCATCGGCATCGGCTTCCCTAGGACAGTCACAGGATGGCCCCTTGCTATAAGTAGTTATCGACCTGAATCCCGCCCTACTGGGAGTTGGTTAATTTTCTGACCATATCCTACCATTTCTTTATTGTAAAAAATGCTTAAGAGATATTAAGAGTTCTAGAGAGAGAAATTCTAAGAAAAGTAGGATGAGATTGTAGCAGCTGATGTGACTTATCCCCCCTTATATAAGCTACCGTCTCTACTCGTGCGAGCTCAACCTTGAACTCACGCGAGCTCAAGGTTAAGCCTACGCGAGCTTAGGCTTGAGCAGACGCAAGGACAAGATTGACCTCGTGTGAGCTTAAGCCTGGACCAATGCGAGTTCAGCTTGGCCCACGCCCAACCACTTACCCAAACTCACCTTGATTAACTCTTTAACCTAACCGCCCACCCTGAGCTCGCCTCTCTCTCTCAATTAGATTCCATGCTGTTGTTTTCTCGGCTGCATATTGCTTCGCTTCAGTTCGCCTCCTGAAGTAAGGGGCATGATGCATGTTTGTGCCATTTTCTAAAAGACCTGGGCATCGCGCCCAAGGCACCTTTAAGAAAAGACCTGGGCATCGCGCCCGAGGCACCTTTAGTAAAAGACCTCGGCATCCGCACCCGAGGAACCTTCAATAAAAGACCTCGGCCTCGCACCCGAGAAACCTTTAAGAAAAGATGATGGGCTACTTATGCAACCTACACCTAAGGTAGTGAACCTATCGATACGGCCTAGCACTAGTGAGTATCAAGGTCGTATCCCTGGAGATCGGGTGAACCTAGAGTTACTACTATTCACTATGTTATCTAGTCTGAAATTGAGTGTGAGAAGTCTAAATTAACTAACTAATGATTATGAATGCAAATAAATAAATAAACAGTAATTGACAATTGAAAGACAACCGGAACAAGAGAAACAAACCCAAAGGGGACCTAAGTGATGGAATTCTAAAGGTTGATTTTATAAATTACCAATCTTGCTTACCCGTGCCTAAATCCTAAATCGAACTCGGTTCCTCTCTTGAGCTTACCGACTTCCTAAACTTGCATTAACCTAATGGAATCTCTTCCTATCAGATTATTACAGATTAGCATTAAGGGTGATTTAGATCTATTAAGAGTTGTTATTTCTTAATCCGGTAAGTGAATTAACCTTATCTCTAAGTGTTAACTACCAGTTCTTACTATTCAATTTCCAATTGTAACAAGCATTTGTCAATGTCAAGAAACAACCCAAAAGACAATTAATTCAACGTCTCAAATTAACTGAATCAAACTTTATTAATGAATAGCAAAAAGATTACAAGAATGGCAATTACAAATCTAACAACTAAGAACAATCCATCAATAATAAAGACCCCAAGGGGTTCAAAAGATCTAGCTACTCATGTTCATAGTTAAAGTAAAATAAGGAACAAATAAGGAAAAGAAAATTGAAGGCATGTACACCCTTCTCTTTCAAGTTGGATAAGAAACCCTAATTTTCCAATCCAAAATATCAAACCCTGATTTGCCTCTTGAATGCTCCCAAATGTTGTTTTGATCTTCAAATCGATGTTGAAAGCAAGTGTAGTCCTCCCTCACTTGATGAATTTGATCTCCCAAAGTCGACAATTGAGGTCTAGAAAACAAGTGAATTAAGTGTATATTGAAATTAGGTCAGGAAAAATGAGCGTTCACTCACCAAATCGAACTTTTGCCTATATAGTCTCTTCAGCACGGCCGCGGTCAAGCCTGTGCTGGTCAGCACGGGAGGAGTCCAGGCCGTGCTGAACCTAAGGGTTCAGTTGTGTTGACCTTTTCCAGGCCATGCTCAAGCCGGTGCTGAGCCACCACGGGTTATGGTGGAGGTCGTGGTGGCTACGGAAACCATGCCAAAAGGCACTCTTGGAAGGCAGCTAGTTGGCAATTCAGCACGGCCGGAGTCCAGGCCGTGCTCAACCCTCGGGGTGCTAGTCCTCATCCAATTTGATGGATTGTGGTCGGTAATCATGCGTATTTCCCTCGATTGTTGATAGTGTCCTTCGAAAATGATATGAAACGTGAAAGAAAACGAAAGACAGGTGATTCTAGCATAAAATGAGATAATCATGCACAAAAATATAAATAATTGGGCATGAAAACATGTGTAGTATGATGCCTATTAAATCACCTCACACTTACACTTTTGCTTATCCTCAAGCAATCAACAACTCACTCCTCAAACAGATACCAAATAACTCAATCAAATACTTCGCAGGAAGTTAGCTCAAAATAAATCTCAAAACTCCGTAATGAATTTCCCCAAAATCCCAAATCACTAAATCCTTAAGAGAGAGAACAAAGTTAATAAAACTGCTAAAATTAAAATAATAAACCATTCAAACTGAGAAATTGAGAACCATGCCTCAGAAGATGTCACTAAAAACACACAGTGTATATAGGTGAAAGAAGATCACCAAGCTCTCAGTGCAAAAATACAGAAAAAAGGTGCTTACTATAAGCTTGCTTATAGATCCAATCTCCACTACTGTGAAATAATCAATAATCATGATCAAAGGGTCTTGAGCCAGGTTGTAATGGGGTTAAGGTAGGGTATGGAGAAATATGGAAAGTAGGGTAAAAGTTGCTGGTAAATTATGCAGGTAATGCAAGAAAATAGCCAAGGATCAAATGTTGTACCAAAAATGAACATTAAGTTGCTCCAACAATAAGATGATGCTCGAAATGAACTAAAATAATGCTAAATTCGCTCTTTTATATATATATATATACTATGTATATATATTACAGCAGCTCATATAGGAGCTGTTCTGGTTATTGACATAAACAATAAGAATGAATATCTAATTTTGGATTGAAGGGAGCATCTACGAGAAATCTAGCAACTTAGTGATTATATATAAAAAGAATGCAAATTGATCCAAAATGAAATGTAGCATAAACTTACATAATTTCCAGCAACAATGGTAGAAAGAATGGTAAAATGAATAGAAGTGATAAAGTGAGTGTCAAAGGTGAATTACAACGAAAGAAAAGGCTAAGGCTCAAAATTGGTTTACTATGGGAAAAACAGGGTTAGGCTTTTGGCCAAATTGTGTAAATCCTAAGTGCCCAAATCATCTCATGACTATCAAAAATTCATGTAATCTCAAAAGGAATCACAAAGCGAGTTCTAGAAACAAAGATTATGTGCAATGCTCACTAAACAACAAGAAAAGGAGCATAAAAAATAATGATGCCCAATTTGGCTCAAAACCTCACCATTTGAGTGGGTGAAAATTGCATGAATTCTCAAACTAAAGTTTAAACAATCAGTCATAATAATAAGCAGCAATATTAACAGTGTTCTATTTCCGAGATAAAGTAAAATGGAAAAATTGGGGAAAAAACCAGTTTTACCTAGCTCGAGTGAAATTAAGAGATTCGTTCATTTCCTTCTTCTAACAAGATTCGATAAAAGGTATAAGAGTATCTATTCAAAAGAGAAAAATCATCAACTACTTGATTGAAATAAAACTCAAGATAATAACAAACTAAGGTACCTACCCCACACTTGAGTATAACATTGTCCACAGTGTTAGAAAGATTAAAACTGGGTAAGCATATGACTCGGACATCATAGTTAATGAAAATCATGCTTAGTTTTCAAATTGGGAAAGCATAGTGTTCTACTAACATAACTTAACATAAAAAAACAAAGAAAAATGAAAGGAAATAACATAAAATTAAGCATACAAAAAGTAGGAAAATAAAATAAAGGAAAGAAAATAAAAAGAAAAAGGAAAAAGAAAAGTTGCAAAATTTTTTCTGCTAAGAGTCTACTGATGGTGTATCCTTACTGCTTGGACCTGCTTGAAGATGAGGAGCAGGGGGCTGCGGTGGATCAGGGTCCGTGAAGCAGCCTGCCAGATTGAACTCCATCTCATCGATGAGCCGCTGATTTTGTGCTCTAGCGTCCATCAACTTTTTCATCTGCTCCACTAAGAAGTCTGTCTGGGTGGCCTGCCTCTCCAACCCGTTCATAAGCTGCTGAAGCATGGTGTTCATTCCGCCAAGCTATGCCTTAGTCTCCTCTTGAAACTGCACAAATTGAGTATGGTGCTGCTGCTGTAGATCGCATACTTGATCTAGTCGGTCAGCCAAAGCACTAATCTGAGCATTCGATGTCCCTGCAGAATAAGAGGATGAGGCTCTAGATGGAGGCATAAACACTCTAGCTGGTTAGGAATCCTAACATTCGGGATCCCAGCCGACGGATCTTGGGCTCCCCAGTCACGCCTCTAGCCTCCCCCGACTATCAGGTTCACAAGCCCTACTCTATACCATGTGGATGTCTATTAGCCATGATCATCTGCATGTTGATCATTTGTCTGATCCCTAGTGGTGTCATGTCACCAATAATTGAAAGCTCTGATAGACAATCGTCCAATACATCCAATCTCTATGCTAACCTAGTCATGTACGGGCTAAAACAACAATGCATCTTCTTCTGGGCGTCTACTATAAATGACCGGACTTGATGAGCCAATAAATATCCCAAGTCCAACTTCTTCTAATGTTTCATAGCCCAGAGGATGAAGACATCGGTCTGTGTTACCGCTCCAAAACTATCTTCTCTACCTGTGATGGCCATCACGGGCTGCATCACCAGGCCGTGCTGATGAGCACGGCCAGAGTCAAGACCGTGTTGAAGGATAAAGAGCAATTGTCACGGTTTGAAGGCGACACAACCCCTAGCCGTCTTTGGGAAGCACTACCGCCAATGCCCGTGCCAAGGAGCATCCAAAGAAGGCTAAAGGATCAGACTACCTACCCTCACCCGCACAAACCGTGCCTATAAGAATTGGAGGCCTCCGAAATTTTGCTTCCCTTTTGTTTTTCTTAGCTCAAAGGTGTTGTTCTTATACCCCTATCTCACCCTTCTCACTTTCCTAAGCGAACTCAGGTAAGTCCCTTCATTTGTTGCATTATATTTTATTTTTTTTATTTTTTTTTATTATTTTATTATTATGATTTCACTTCTATTTTAGACATATACTTTTGTTAGGACATGCTAGGATATTTTGGTGGCTCTATAGTGTAACTATATGACCTTGGTTAGGTTAATCTACATTAGTTGTTGTGTTTGTGGTGTAGTTGGTTATGAAATTAATAACTCTGGGGTTTTGGTGGAAATAAAATGTGCCTACAGCATGCAAAGCATGAATAATGTTTAGATTTAAATTGCAATTGCTGGTTCATGATAAATTGGATTGATATATATCGGTTTATTAGTTTATACAAGTTTTGGTTAGTCGAAGTATAATCATTATGCTGTTGATTCGGTAGATTATTTCTTTCATTAACTTGAATTTTTACAAAAAACTAATAATTCGTTGCATTAGGTGATATGACGGACCGTGATAAATCTCGTAGAAAGCAACTGAAACGCGTCGCTACCAGCAAGCGATCGCGTGGTGAAGGAACGTCTTCCTCCACAAAGACTGAACTAGCACCGACTTCCACCTCCACCACCACAAAGAAATAGTCCGACCTCGGAGAGCACTGCTGTGAATCCATCCACACCGGCCGCCATCCATTGTGGACATTCCCTAATGCAATGAAAGTAGATTCCAAGTCATGAGATGGAAGCAAGTGATGGCGGGCCGTTGCATAGACTTCACATCCCTAGAGAGAGTGGGATTGGCTCAAGATGTGCACACACTGATCGAGACTCTGCCATATGCGAGATTCTTTGACATCATTGAGCCAACCTACCGTGAGCTTACGATCGAGTTCCTCAGCACCTTCTTCCTGTGACGAAGGATCCCGGCATCACCGATACAATTTATTTTAGGCTTGGGGAAGGGAGTTCTACGTCGGTCCTACAATTTGGAATGCATTTGGGATTATGGACTGAACAAGAAATCTCGGGGGAGGAGTATCGGGGTTGTCTCTACATCCATCCAATTTCATATGACGCCATGTGGGATTCATTGGTAATGAGGCCGGAAACATACTACCCAAGCAGTCTAAGGCATCTAGCCTACTCGGACCATCTCCGCCACATTCATACCCTACTAGCTTACACCATTACAGGCCGAGGGGACAGTTTTGGGGCGATCCACATGATCGATGTCTTTATTCTCCTGGGCTATGCAACATCGGAAGAAGCTAGACTTGGGATATTTATTGGCTCGCCAAGTCCGCTCATTTATAGTAGACGCTCGGAAGAAGATGCATTGTTGTTTGATCCGTATGTGACTAGGTTAGCTAAGAGACTAGATGTATTGGACGACCGCCGGAGCTTTCAAATATTGGTGACATGACACCACTAGGGATCGGACAAATGATCAACATGCGATGATCACGTACTAGACATCCACATGGTATTGAATATAGGCTCGTGAGCACAATGGTCGGGGAAGCTAGAGGCGAGGAGCCCAACATCCTACCGGGATTCCTAGGA
Organism: Ricinus communis; assembly: GCF_019578655.1. Lineage (NCBI taxonomy): Eukaryota > Viridiplantae > Streptophyta > Magnoliopsida > Malpighiales > Euphorbiaceae > Ricinus > Ricinus communis. Next base: position 21,485,151 of record NC_063256.1, read on the forward strand.
TGTTAGATTCCTAACTAGAGTGTTTATGCCTTCATCCGGAGCCTCATCCTCTCATTCGGTAGAGCCATCGGCGTCGGATCAGTGCTTTGGCCGACCGTCTAGATCGAGTCTGCGATCTACAAAGTTTGTGCGGTTTCAAAAGAAACGAAGGTAAGGCTTGAACAAGACACTTCAACAATTCCCCGAGTGGTTTAGAAAGACAGCCACCCGGTTGCATTTCATAGTAGTGCGATTCAAAAGATGCAAGAGGTCGGAGCACAAAATCAACGGCTCATTGATGATATGGAGTTCGATTTGGCGACATGCTTCAGACCCCGATCCACCACCGCAACCTCCTCGGCAAATTTCCACCTTTAACTTCCAAAGCAGATCCAACCAGTGAGGATACACCGTCAGTAGACTCCTAGCGGAAAGAAAAAAATTTGTGATATTTTCCTCCATCCTTTTTCTTTATTTTTTTTTATTTTTTATCTTTTTATTTTTTTCTTTTTCTTTCTTTCAATTTGTTATCTCCTTTTACTTTCTTGCTTGTAGCTTGTTTACTTTTATGTTATTTCCTTGCACTTGTTTGTTTATGTTAAGTAGAACATTATAGTTTTTTAATTAAAAAAAAAAAACAAAAAAAAATTCAGCATGATCTTCCATAACCATAATGTGTGAATCATATGCTTCCTCAGTCTAAATCTCTCTAACACTGTGGACAGTGTTATACTAAAATGTGGGGTAGGGACCTACCGATGTTGTGCCTATCTTGAGTTTTGTTTTAATTAAGTAGTTGATGACTTTTTTCTCCTTTGAATGGATTCCCTTATAGCTTTTATCGAACCTTGTTCGGAAGAAGGCAATGAATAAATCTCTCAACTACAATCCAAATGTAAACTGGTATTTTTCCTTAATTCTTCCATATTACTTTATCGTAGATATAGAACACTGTTAATATTGCTGCTTATTATTGTGATTGACTATTTAAACTTTGGGTTGAGAATTCATGCAATTTTAAATCACTCAAATGGTGAGATTTTGAGCCAATTGGTGCATCACTATTATGCTCCCTTTTCCTTCATTAGTGAGCATTTTACAGAATCTCTGTTTCTAGAACTTGCTTTACGATATCTGTTGAAATTACATGAATTGTCAATAATCGTGAGATGATTTGGGCACTTAGGATTTACACAATTTGGCCAAAAAAAAGCCTAACCCTATTTTTCCCTTAGTGAACCAATTTTGAGCCTTAGCCATTCATTTCTTGACAATAATAACAGTGACACTCATCTTATCACTTATATTCATTTGACCATTCTTTCTACCATTGTTGCTGGAAATTATATAAGTTATGCTGCATTTTACTTTGGATCAATCTGCATTCATATATTTCACTAAGTTGCTAGATTTTTCATAGATGCTTCCTTCAATTATTGTATGTGTCAATAACCAACAACTCCTACATAAACTGTTGTAATATATATACATAGTATATATATTTATATATAAAAAAAAAAAAAACAAAAAAAAAGTAGAAAGTATTAATTTTGTTCATTTCGAGCATCATCTTATTTTTAGAGCAACTTAGTGTTCATTTTGGTACAGCACTTGATCCTTCATTACTTTCTTGCATTACTTGCTTAACTTCCAGCAACTTGTAGCCTACTTTCCATATTTATACATACCTTACCTTAACCCCATTACAACCTGGCTCAAGACCCTTTGATAATGAATATTGATTATTTCGTAGTAGTGGAGATTGAATCCATAAGCAAGCCTATGGTAAGCACTTTTCCGATATTTTGCGTTGAGAGCTTGGCGATCTTCTTTCACCTATATACACTTGTGTGTTTTGAGTGATATCTTGTGAGGCATGATTCTCAATTTCTTAATTTAGATGGTTTATCATTTTAACTTTAGCAACTTTATTAAGTTTGCTCTTTCTCTTAAGGATTTAGTGATTTGGGGATTTTGGGAAAAATCATTACAGAGTTTTGAAATTTATTTTGAGCTAACCTCCTGCAATGCAGTTGATTGAGTTATTTGATATCTTTTGAGGAGTGAGTTGTAAATTGCTTGAGGACAAGCAAAAGTTTAAGCATGGGGTAATTTGATAAGCATCATACTATACATGTTTTCATGCCCGATTGTTCACATTTTTATGCATGATTATCCCGTTTTATGCTAGAATCACCTGTCTTTTGTTTCCCTTTTCATTTCAGGTCATTTTCGAAGGACACCATCAGTAATCGAGGGAAATACGTGGGATTACGGAGCAAAATCCATCAAATTGGGCGAGAACAAGCACCCCGAGGGTTGAGCACGGCCTGGACTCCGGCCGTGCTGAATTATCAAGAGGCTATCCCCAATTGTGCCATTTCAGCACGCCTTCCGTAGCCACCACGGCCTCCAGCACGGCCTGTGGTGGATCAGCACCGCCTTGGGCACGGCCTGTGGTGGCTCAGCACAACAGACTCCACAGATTGACCTGACTGGACTCGTGCGTCTTGAATCCAACGGACTCGACCCGTACTTGAATCAACTATATAGGCGATTTTGGATTCTAATAAAAAAAGAGACGATTTTTGGACTCAATTCCAAGACACACACTTAATCAAATATTTCCTATACCTCAATTGTAGACCTGGAGAGATGAATTTTCATCAATTGAAGGGGGGATTCCACTTATTCCAACATCGAATTGAAGATCAAGACAAACTTTGGGAGCATTCAAGAGGCAACTAGGGTTTGAGATTTTGAATTTGCAAATTTAGGGTTTCTCATTCAGCTTGAAAGAGAAGGGTGTACATACCTTTAATTTGTTTTTCCTTATTTTGTTATTTAATTGCTTTGACTATGAACATGAGCAGCTAGATCTTTTGAATCCATTAGGGTTCACCTTTGTTGATGGATTATGCTTAATTGTTAGTTTTTTATAATTGTCAATTCTTGCAATCTTCTTGCTATTCAGTAATAAAAGTTTGATGCAATTAATTTGAGACGTTGGATTAATTGTTTATTAGGTTGTTTCTTGACATTGAGAAATGCTTGTTACAACTGGATTTTGAATAGGAAGGACTGGTAGTTAACACTTAGAGATGAGGTTGATTTACTCGCCGGATTAAGAACTAACAACTCTTAATAGTCTTAAATCATACTTAATGCTAATTTGTAGTAATCTGATAGGAAGAGATTCCATTAGGTTAGTGCAGTTTAGGAATCCGTGCTCGAGAGAGAAACCGGATTCAATTCGAGATTTAGTGCAGGTAAGCAAGATCGGCAATCCATAAAATTCATCTTTAGAATTCCATCACTTAGGCTCCCTTTTGGATTTATTTCTCTCTTTACAATTGTCTTTTAATTGTCCATTGTTGTCCTTCATTTACTTAATTGCACTCATAACCATTAGCTGGTATGTTAGAACTTTCACACCCTATTTCAGACTAGATAACATAGCAAGCAGTAGTAACTCTAGGTTCACCCGATCTCCAGGGATACGACCTTGATACTCACTAGGGCTAGGCTGCATCGGTAGGTTCACTGCCTTAGGTGTAGGTTGCATAAAGAACCCATCAAGTTTTTGTCCTAAGTGCCCAAATCATCTCACGATTATTGACAATTCATGTAATTTCAACAGATATCGTAAAGCAAGTTCTAGAAACAGAGATTCTGTAAAATGCTCACTAATGAAGGAAAAGGGAGCATAATAGTGATGCACCAATTGGCTCAAAATCTCACCATTTGAGTGATTTAAAATTGCATGAATTCTCAACCCAAAGTTTAAATAGTCAATCCTGATAATAAGCGGCAATATTAAGGTGTTCTATATCTACGATAAAGTAATATGGAAGAATTAAGGAAAAAATACCGGTTTACCCATTTGGATTGTAGTTGAGAGATTTATTCATTGCCTTCTTCCGAACAAGGTTCGATAAAAGCTATAAGGGAATCCATTCAAAGGAGAAAAAAGTCATCAACTACTTAATTAAAACAAAACTCAAGATAGGCACAACATCGGTAGGTCCCTACCCCACATTTTAGTATAACACTTGTCCACGTGTTAGAGATTTAAATCGAGGAAGCATATGATTCACACATTATGGTTATGGAAGATCATGCTGAAATTTTTTTTTTGTTTTTTTTTTTAATTAAAAACTATAATGTTCTACTTAACATAAACAAACAAGTGCAAGGAAATAACATAAAAGTAAACAAGCTACAAGCAAGAAAGTAAAAGGAGATAACAAATTGAAAGAAAGAAAAGAAAAAAATAAAAAGATAAAAAATAAAAAAAATAAAGAAAAAGGATGGAGGAAAATATCACAAATTTTTTCTTTCCGCTAGAGTCTCTTGTGATTGTATCCTCATTCGGTTGGATCTGAAGTTGGAGGCGGGGAAATTTCTTGAGGGGAGGTTGCGGTGGTGGATCGGTCTGTGAAGCATGTCGCCAAATCGAACTCCATATCATCAATGAGCCGTTGATTTTGTGCTCCGACCTCTTGCATCTTTTGAATCCGCACTACTATGAAGTCTCATGCTGGGTGGCCTGTCTTTCTAAACCACTCGGGAATTGTTGAAGTGTCTTGTTCAAGCCCTTGGCCTGCGTTTCTTCTTGAAACCGCACAAACTCGATTATCTTCGCGTAGATCGCAGACTCGATCTGAGCGGTGGCCAAGCAGCGATCGGACGCTCGATGGCTCTACCGAATGAGAGGATGAGGCTCCGGGATGAAGGCATAAACACTCTAGGCCGGGTTAGGAATCCTAACATCCGGAATCCCACCGAAGCGGATGTTGGGCTCCTCTGGCATTGCCTCTCTAGCTTCCCCGACTATTGTGCTCACGAGCCTATATTCAATACCATGTGGATGTCTAGTGGCCGTGATCATCGCATGTTGATCATTTGTCCGATCCCTAGTGGTGTCATGTCACCAATATTTGAAAGCTCCGTGACGGTCGTCCAATACATCTAGTCTCTTAGCTAACCTAGTCACAAACGGACCGAAACAACAATGCATCTTCGAGCGTCTACTATAAATGAACGGACTTGGCAAGCCAATAAATATCCCAAGTCTAGCTTCTTCCGATGTTGCATAGCCCGGAGAATAAAGACATCGATCTGTGTACCCTTGGCGCTTCATGTCCTCGGCCTACCAGTAATGGTGTAAGCTAGTAGGGTATGAATGTAGCGGAGATGGTCCGGTAGGCTAGATGCCTTAGACCTGCTTGGGTAGTATGTTTCCCGGCCTCATTACCAATGAATCCCACATGGCGTCATATGAAATTGGATGGATGTAGAGACAACCCTGATACTCCTCCCCCGAGATTTCTTATTCAGTCCATAATCCCAAATGCATTCCAAATTGTGGGACCGACATCGAGAACTCCCTTCCCCCAAGCCTAAAATAAATTGCATCAGCCGGTGATGCCGGTTTGTGATCTGTTCGCAGGAAGAAGGTGCTTTGAGAACTCGATCGTAAGCTCACGGTAGGTTGGCTCAATGATGTCAAAGAATCTCGCATATGGCGAGTCTCGATCAGTGTGTGCACATCTTGAGCCAATCCCACTCTCTAGGGATGTGAAGTCTATGCAACGGCCCGCCATCACTTGCTTCCATCTCATGACTTGGAATCTACTTTCATTATCGCATTAGGGAATGTCCACAATGGATGACGGCCACTGTGGATGGATTCACAGTAGTGCTCTCCGAGGTCGGACTATTTCTTTGTGGTGGTGGAGGTGGAAGTCTTTGGTGCCGGTTCCGTGCTTTGTGGAGGAAGACGTTCCTTCACCACGATAAGCTTCTTTGGTAGCGGCCGCGTTTCGATTGCTTTCACGAGATTTATCACGGTCCGTCATATCACCTAATGCAACGAATTATTAGTTTTTTGTAAAAATTCAAGTTAATGAAAGAAATAATCTACCGAATCAACAGCATAATGATTATACTTCGACTAACCAAAACTTGTATAAACTAATAAACCGATATATATCAATCCAATTTATCATGAACCAAAGAATTGCAATTTAAATCTAAACATTATTCACGCTTTGCATGTCATAGGCACATTTTATTTCCACCAAAACCCCGAGTTATTAATTTCATAACCAACTACACCACAAACACAACAACTAATGTAGATTAACCTAACCAAGGTCATATAGTTACACTATAGAGCCACCAAAATATCCTAGCATGTCCTAACAAAAGTATATGTCTAAAATAGAAGTGAAATCATAATAATAAAATAATAAAAAAAATAAAAAAAATAAAATATAATGCAACAAATGAAGGGACTTACCTGAGTTCGCTTAGGAAAGTGAGAAGGGTGAGATAGGGGTATAAGAACAACACCTTTGAGCTAAGAAAAACAAAAGGGAAGCAAAATTTCGGAGGCCTCCAATTCTTATAGGCACGGTTTTGACGGGTGAGGGTAAGGCCGTCGATCGTAAAACTAGGACTCGACCCGTCTGATCCTTTAGCTCTTTGGATGCTCCAGCACGAGCATTGGCACGCGGCCGTGCTTCCCGGCCTGGGGGTTGTGTCCCGTGCCTTCTAAACCGTGACAATTGCTCTTTATCCTTCAACACGGTCTTGACTCTGGCCGTGCTCATCAGCACGGCCTGGTGATGCAGCCCGTGATGGCCACGGAAACCGTGGTGAAACAGAGTTTTTCTGGGCTTGCCTTTTGCCGAATCGAGTCGCCTTGCCCCCATACAGAAGTGCTTATTTGCAGAGTCTTAAGCGTGACTCATTCGGATCACCCTTTCTGTGCATACAAAGCCAGGTCAACTCGTTGCTCACTATCCAATGAGTTACAATGATATCGCTTTAGCCGATGGCCGTTCACTTTGAAGTTCCCCTTCTCTAGATGATGCAACTCTACCACTCCATATGGAAAGACTTGTCCGATCTGAAATGGTCCAGACCAACGAGTCTGTAGCTTTCCGGGAAATAGACGAAGGCGAGAGTTGTAAAGCAACACTCGATCCCCAACTTGAAATTCCTTAGGCTCACGAATCCTTTGATCATGCCATTTCTTAGTCCTTGCTTTGTAAGTTGAGGAGTTTTCGTATGCCTGCTGGCGCCACTCATCTAGCTCACTCAGCTACCATTGTCGCTCCTTACCTGCATAATCAATATCAAAGTTACAAGTTCTAAGGGCCCAAAGTGCCCTATGCTCTAACTCAACAGGCAAATGACATGACTTTCCATAAACAAGGCGATAGGGCGTAAAACCTATAGATGTCCTAAAAGCAGTCCTAAACGCCCATAATGCATCATCTAACTTAAGAGTCTAGTCCTTCCTACTGGTACTAACGGTTCTCTCTAAAATATGTTTAATACCCCTATTAGTTACCTCAACCCTTGCCCACCTTAGTCCGGGGTGATGGGAGTAGAGAACCGATGAGTAACTCCGTACCGCTTAAGTACTTTCTCTAATTGGGTGTTGCAGAAATGTGTTCCTCTATCACTAATAAGCGCCCTAGGTATGCTAAACCTAGCAAACAATCGCTTAAGGAACCTGCAGACAACCCTAGCATCATCAGTGGCTACAGCCTGAGCTTCAGGCCACTTAGAGAAATATTCAACAGCAACCAGAATGTACTTATTACCATACGAAGAGGGAAAGGGTCCCATGAAGTCGATGCCCCAGACATCAAAAATCTCAACGACTTGCACACTGGTTTGGGGCATCTCATCACGAGAAGAGATATTACCTGCGCGCTGGCAAGGGTCACAAACCTTAACAAATTTCCGTGCATCTTGGAAGAGCGTAGGCCAATAGAATCCTGCTTCTAGCACCTTCCTCATGATATGGTTTGTCGCTTGATGACCTCCAGTGGGTCCCTCATGGCATTGCTTCAATATTTGGAGAGTCTCCTCGCCATATACACAACGTGAATCACGATCTGCACATACTTTAAATAAAAGGGATCTTCCCAAATATAGTATTTCAAATCAGTGAAGAATTTCTTCTTTGCGTCGACACGTCATACCCTTTGGTAGAACCCTAGCAACCAAATAGTTAGCATAATCAGAAAACCAGGGAGTATCAGTGTATACCTGAGTGACATACAAATGTTCTTCTGGAAATCGATCATTTATGGTCGTCTCATCAAGTGCATCTAAGTGAGGATTTTCCAATCTCGATAAATGGTCATTGCCGATTCTCGCGCCCTTCTTATCCTTGATCTCGACGTCAAATTCCTGTAACAAAAGAATCCACCGAATCAATCTCGGTTTCGCATCATTTTCAGAATAAGTACCTCAATGCCGAGTGGTCCGTGAAGACAATGGTTTTGGAGAGAACGAGGTATGATCTAAACTTGTCGAATGCGTAAACAACCGCCAATAACTCCTTCTCTGTGGTGGTGTAGTGTTCTTGGGCTCCTGTCAAGGTCTTGCTGGCGTAGTAAATAGGTTGAAACTTCTTTTCAATCCTCTGTCCAAACCGGCTCAAATCGCATAATCACTAGCATCGCACATCGGTTTAAAGGCGGCCCCCAATCGGGAGAAACCATGATTGGGGGTCATGATAGAAGTTTCTTGATAACTCAAAAGCCGCCACGCATGCATCATCAAAAATAAAAGGTACATCCTTAACTAACAATTGAGTGAGGGGCCTAGCAATCTTAGAAAAATCTCTAATAAATCTCCTATAAAACCCTGCATGGCCCAGAAAACTCCTAACAGCCTTAATGAACTAGAGGAGGTAGTTTAGATATTACTTCTACCTTAGCTCTATCCACCTCCATCCCAGCCTGAGAGATCTTATGCCCTAAAACAATCCCCTCTCTTACCATGAAATGACATTTTTCCCAGTTTAGTACCAAGTTAGCCTCAATACATCTAGCTAACATGCGCTCAAGGTTTGCCAAACAAAGAGAGAAAGAATTACCAAAAATAGAGAAGTCATCCATAAATACCTCCATAGACTCCTCAATCATGTCCTCAAAAATAGCCATCATGCACCGCTGAAATGTAGCTGGTGCATTGCACAGTCCGAATGGCATCCGTCTATAAGCAAACGTCCCATAAGGGCAGGTGAAGGTAGTCTTCTCTTGGTCCTCAGGTGCAATAGGAATCTGAAAGTAACCTGAAAAGCCATCAAGAAAACAATAAAACATGTGGCCTGCTAAACGTTCAATCATCTGATCAATGAAAGGAAGAGGAAAGTGGTCCTTCCGAGTTGCATCATTAAGCCTACGGTAATCAATGCAAACTCGGAAGCCTGTTACCGTCCGAGTCGGGATCAGCTCATCCTTCTCATTCCTTACCACTGTGATGCCTCCTTTCTTGGGTACAACCTGCACAGGACTAACCCACGAACTGTCAGAAATGGGATATATCAAACCTGCATCAAGAAGTTTAATTACCTCCTTCTTTACCACTTCTTTCATGTTCGGATTGAGTCGTCTTTGAGAGTCGAACGACCGAAACTGTCCCCCAATAAAATCTTATGAGAGCAGAAACTTGGATTTATGCCCGGGATATCGGCTATATTGAAAGCAAAGGCCTTCTTGTACTTCCTTAGAACTTCCAACAGCATGGCTTGTTCTTCAAGAGTTAGATCGGTACCGCTATGATTACCGGTAAGCGCTTCTCTTCATCCAGGAAGGCATAAACCAAGTGGCTCGGTAATTCCTTCAGTTCTAAAGCGGTGGGTCCTCGAATGAAGTCTTTACTTTCCGCACCCGGACACTGTCAAGAAAAAGATAGGGATCAGTTGACAAGCTCGGCTCGGAAGCCAATAAAGCAATGAGTTGCTCCAACACTTGCTCATTGGACAACTCCTCCTCATCCCTCGGCCTAATGCTACTTGCAAAGGGTCGACACATAAAATTTCTTGTAAATGGGACTCAACCACATCATCAATAACATCAATAGAACATACGATTATCATAGTCCGATTGGTATCTCATGGAAGTGGCCAGTCAAAGGTAATGGTCTCTTCATTAACTCTAAGCTTAAGCTTTCCATCGATAACGTACCCTTGATGTAGCTAGGAAAGGCCTACCCAGGGATAAGAGGCACAGTGCTATCACCCTCCATATCCATTACCACAAAATCTACAGGAAAGATAAATTTATCTACCTTTACAAGTACATCTTCAACAATACCTCTAGGAATTTTAACAAATTCTATCCGCTAATTGAACACTCATCCTAGTAGGCTTTGGCTCATGCAACCCTAATTTGGCAAATAAACTAGTGGGCATTAAGTTAATCGGCTCCTAAATCAGCCCAATGCACCACTAATTGATAAATCACCAATCATACAAGGGATAGTAAAACTCCCTGGATCTCGTCAGCTTGAGTGGCGTTTGTTCGGAGAATAGGCCGAACACTCCTCATTAAGCACCACCCCGACCAAGATCCTCCAACTTCCTCTTGTTGCTCAAAATCTCCTTTAAAAACTTGGCGTATTTCGGCATCCGTGAAATTGCCTCAATAAAAGGTAAGTTAATTTTCAAATTTGCTTAAATAAGTCAAGAAACTTACTGTGCTTGTCCACCATATCCTCGCCTCAACCTTGCAGGGATATAGTGCGGCCGATGCTCCCTTACGGGCTCTTTTACTGTCTTCTTTCTTTCTCTCATTCTCTACCATCTCAAGGTCCGGTCCTTCCTTAGGCTGGCTCGACCGCACGATTGTATTATCCTTATCAGCTAAAGGCGAAGAACCAGTCAAATTCTTACCTGAACGCAAGGTGATAGCTTTGCAATGCTCCCTCGGGTTTGACTCTGTAGTGCTAGGGAGCGATCCTGAAGGTCTCTCTGAAAGCATCTTAGAAATTTAGCCAACTGAGTCTCCAAGTTCGAATCGAGGCCTGCTGATTCCTAAGTGCACTATCGTCTGGAATCTTGTTTTTGTAGATGTCACAAACTTCATCATGAGCTCCTCTAAATTTGACTTCTTTTCTTGGGAGGAGGAGTTTGTGCAGGCCCAGCTGGTTGTTGCTGTGGCTGTTGATGAAGTCTTTGGAAACCTGGCGGACCCTGGGCATTATTGTTCCTCCAACTGAAATTGGGGTGATTGCGCCATCCAGGGTTGTATGTATTGCTGTAGGGGTTATTCTGCTGTCTTGGGGCATTCCCCATATAATCAACCTGTTCAACATCAGAAGATATAGTAGAATTAGATGGAAAACTAATAGAAGATGAAGCAAACATACCTCCCATGATGCGATTCGCCTTGTAATGCGGGCCACCATAAAACTCGCAGCCAACGCTCACGCGTGAACCGGCATCCTGAGTTGGTCGATCTTCTTGGCTAGAAGCTCCACTTGAGCTCGCCAAGGCTGCTTGTAGAGTCCACTTGGTTGACCACTCCTTGTCTTCCTGGTCGGTTCCTAGAGGATTGCCATTGATAGTTGTTCATGGCCATTTCCTCTATCAAGTTCGAGCTTGCTCGGGCGTCTCTTGTTTAGCGCCCCACCGCTGCAAACATCCACCATCTCGCCTCGTTGCGAGGTTCAACCCACCGTAGAAGGTCCGAACTGCATCCACACTGGCAATCCGTGATGTGGGCGGCATCTCAAAAGATCTTTAAATCTCTCCCATGCATCGACATGCTTTCATCATCAAACTGCACAAAAGAAGATATGTCATTTCTAAGTTTAGCAGTTTTAGCGGGAGGAAAATACTTATATAAATATTTTTCTGACCAACGCCTTCCGGTAGTGATAAATACATTGTGGAAGAGATTGCAACCATCTCTTTGCTCGTCTCTCAAGGAAAATGGAAACAATCTCGGTAGAATGGCATCATCGGTTGTTCCATTTATTTTGAATGTGTCACAAATCTCCAAAAGTTGGAGATATGTGCATTGGGATCCTCATTGGGCAATCCTCCAAACTGCACGCTTTGTTGGATCATCCGGATAACATTGGCCTTTATCTTAAAATTGTTGGCCATAACGGTCTGGCTATACTAGTTTTCATCCCATCCAAAGATGGTCGAGCAAACTCGTACATCGTCCTCGATCCTCATCGGGCGTGGGGTCATGGTTTTCCATCGTGTCTAGTCTATCCACAGGTATCTCAACCTCAATCTCCTCCTCTTCTAATTGCAACCTCTTCCTTAAGAGTCTGAGGGATCGTTCTGGATCAGATAGAGGCTCTATAAGATTCGAGTTTGAGCTCCTGGTCATAAACTACCTAAAACCGAAAGTCCACACAACCACCGATCAACAAAAATAATATAATAATAAATAATAATAGAATTAAAGAATAAATGAATAAAACAAATAATGACTAAATTAACACGAAAACAATTCACTCTAGTTCAATTCACGGTTCCCGGCAGCGCCAAAAACTTGATGGGTTCTTTATGCAACCTACACCTAAGGCAGTGAACCTACCGATGCAGCCTAGCACTAGTGAGTATCAAGGTCGTATCCCTGGAGATCGGGTGAACCTAGAGTTACTACTGCTTGCTATGTTATCTAGTCTGAAATAGGGTGTGAAAGTTCTAACATACCGGTAATGGTTATGAGTGCAATTAAGTAAATGAAGGACAACAATGGACAATTAAAAGACAATTGTAAAGAGAGAAATAAATCCAAAAGGGAGCCTAAGTGATGGAATTCTAAAGATGAATTTTATGGATTGCCGATCTTGCTTACCCGCGTTGCCTAAATCCCGACTGAATCCCGGTTTCTCTCTCGAGCTTACCGGATTCCTAAACCTGCACTAACCTAATGGAATCTCTTCCTATCAGATTACTACAAATTAGCATTAAGTATGATTTAAGACTATTAAGAGTTGTTAGTTCTTAATCCGGCGAGTAAATCAACCTCATCTCTAAGTGTTAACTACCAGTCCTTACTATTCAAAATCCAGTTGTAACAAGCATTTCTCAATGTCAAGAAACAACCTAATAAACAATTAATCCAACGTCTCAAATTAATTGCATCAAACTTTTATTACTGAATAGCAAGAAGATTGCAAGAATTGACAATTATAAAAAACTAACAATTAAGCATAATCCATCAACAAAGGTGAACCCTAATGGATTCAAAAGATCTAGCTGCTCATGTTCATAGTCAAAGCAATTAAAGAACAAAATAAGGAAAAACAAATTAAAGGTATGTACACCCTTCTCTTTCAAGCTGAATGAGAAACCCTAAATTTGCAAATTCAAAATCTCAAACCCTAGTTGCCTCTTGAATGCTCCCAAAGTTTGTCTTGATCTTCAATTCGATGTTGGAATAAGTGGAATCCCCCCTTCAATTGATGAAAATTCATCTCTCCAGGTCTACAATTGAGGTATAGGAAATATTTGATTAAGTGTGTGTCTTGGAATTGAGTCCAAAAATCGTCTCTTTTTTTATTAGAATCCAAAATCGCCTATATAGTTGATTCAAGACGTACGAGTCCAGTCAGGTCTGAATCTGTCAAAGTCTGTTGTCTTTGAGCCACCACAGTCGTGCCGAGCGATCCACCACAGGCCGTACGGAGGCCGTGGTGGCTACCAAGGCGTACGAAATGGCACAATTGGGGATAGCCTCTTGATAATTCAGCACGGCCGGAGTCCAGGCCGTGCTCAACCCTCGGGGTGCTTGTTCTCGCCCAATTTGATGGATTTTGCTCCGTAATCCCACGTATTTCCCTCGATTACTGATGGTGTCCTTCGAAAATGACCTGAAATGAAAAGGGAAACAAAAGACAGGTGATTCTAGCATAAAACGGGATAATCATGCATAAAAATGTGAACAATCGGGCATGAAAACATGTATAGTATGATGCTTATCAATGACCGGACTTGATGAGCCAATAAATATCCCAAGTCCAACTTCTTCTAATGTTTCATAGCCCAGAGGATGAAGACATCGGTCTGTGTTACCGCTCCAAAACTATCTTCTCTACCTGTGATGGTATAAGCTAATAAGGTGTGGAGATGCAAAGATGATCCGAAAGGCTAGACGCCTTAGACCTGCTTGGGTAGTATATTTCCGGCCTAAGTACCAATGAGTCCCACATGGTGTCGTAGGATATTGGGTTAATGTAGAGGCATCCTTGATACTCCTCCCCCAAGATCTCCTGTTCAGTCCATAATCCCAAATGCATGTTGAATTATGGGACTGACATTGAGAACTCCCTTCCCTTAAGTCTGAAATAAACTGCATCAGGCTGATGCTAGTTTGTGATCTGTTGCTGCAGGAAGAAGGTGCTGAGGAACTCAATTGTAAGCTCATGGTAGGTTGGCTCAATGATGTCAAAGAATCACACATACAGCAGAGTCTCGAACAGAGTGCGCACATCCTGAACCAATCCCACTCTTTCCAGGGATGCGAAGTCGATGCAACGACCTGCAATCACTTGCTTCCATCTCATGACTTGGCCGTATGGTTTGCGGCTTGGTGTCCACCAACCGGTCCCTCATGACAATGCTTGAGAATTTGAATGATCTCCTCCCCATATACACACCTCCTGATAATTTGATCTGCACAAATTCTAAACAAGAAGGGGTCGTCCCAAATGTAATACTTCAAGTCAGCAAAGAATTTCTTCTTTTGCTGGACCATCATACCCTTTGGGAGTACCCTTGCAGCCAAATAATTTACATAATCAGAAAACCAAGGAATAGCATTTGCCACCTGCATTGAGCATAAGTGCTCATCCGGAAAGAAGTCATCGATCTCTTGCTCATTAAGCTCCTCCAAGTGTGGGTTCTCTAATCGAGAAAGATGGTCTGCTGGAAGATTTTCAGCTCCTCGTTTGTCCTTAATTTCCAAGTCAAATTCCTGTAATAGAAGAACCCAACGAATCAATCTTGGCCTAGAATCATGCTTTGAAAATAAATACTTAAAGCAGAATGATCCGTGTAAACAATTGTCTTTGACAGCATAAGGTAGGAACGAAATTTGTCAAAAGCGAACACGACAGCTAGGAGCTCATTCTTTGTGGTTGTATAGTGTTCTTGGGCATCTATAAGCGTCTTGCTAGCGTAGTAAATAGGCTGGAATTTCTTCTCCTTATACTGGCCTAAAACAGCTCCAACTGCAAAATCACTAGCATCGCACATAAGCTTAAAGGGCAGCTCCCAATCAGGAGAAACCATGATGGGAGCCGTGGTTAGTTTTTCCTTTAATAACTCAAAAGCTTTTAAACAATCATCATCAAATTCAAAAGGTATATCTTTTACTAGCAATTGAGTTAAAGGCCTAGCAATCTTAGAAAAGTCCTTAGCGAACCTTCTATAGAACCCTGCATGCCCTAAGAAACTTCTAACAGCCCTAACCGAAGTAGGGGGAGGTAGTTTACTTATAACTTCCACTTTAGCTCTATCTACTTCCAACCCTGCATGTGACACTGTCACGACCCCACCCGAGGGCCCGTGACCGGCACTAGGGAATGGGTAGGCGTAAGGCCACCGAATCCCGTAGTAAGCCTAACACTCACAACTCAAACAAATCTCATCTCAACTTTTACTATTATTAACGCCATAAATTACAGTAACATTAAATTTTACACAATTAAATCGGTCTGCCAGAAGAACTAGGCGAGACCCGAAACTCAGAAAATTTACAACTAATACATCTACTATTACTACTGCGGAGAATCTAAGATTTTTATAATTTGACATACCAAATCAAACACCACCCGATGATGAAGAAGTCGGGTTACTGAGTAAGAGTCGAGGGAAGATTAATAGTCACGAATTTGAAAAACAGTAAATGGAGACTATCAGTCTCGAGAGTGAGCTAAAATCATATATCTAAAACAGTTTCAAACATCTCAATATCACATTCATTTAATTTTAAAATAATTAATAAATCACGCAAACCATACGTGTCATGTTAAAACATATGTATCATGCCATGCTTGAATAAAATGTATTTCACACGCAACGGGATGGAGTACTTCAGTAGAACCCTAAGCCCAAATCAACATCTCGATTAATTTCAAAACTTACATCTCGATTAAGCTCACCTCTAATATTTCAACTCTCTCATTCCAACAGGTCTGGTGCCCAGAGAGCAAGCTCGATCAGAGACCTTACCTCCAGCCTGGTCACTTATATCTCAACTCTCTCATTCCAACAGGACTAGCGCCCAGAGAGCAAAGCTCGATCAGGGACCTTACCTCCAGCCTGGTCACTTATATCTCAACTCTCTCACTCCAATAGGACTGGCATCCAGAGAGCAAAGCTCGATCAGGGACCTTACCTCCAGCCTGGTCACTTATATCTCAACTCTCTCACTCCAACAGGACTAGCGCCCAGAGAGCAAAGCTCGATCAGGGACCTTACCTCCAGCTTGGTCACTTATATCTCAACTCTCTCATTCCAACAGGACTGACGCCTAGAGAGCAAAGCTCGATCAGGGACCTTACCTCCAGCCTGAACACTTGATTTCCAACTAAGTTGGCGCCCAGAGAGCAAGCTCGATCAGGGACCTTAACTCCGGCAATCAACTGAACTCAGCCCAGAGAGCAATGCTCGATCAGGGCAAACAAATCCATAATATCCTTATTACTTGTCTCTGATCATTACCGGTGCGCACGCGGTCCTGATGTAACCCATCAGGTGGCCTGTTCTACTAAAGCCTCATCCCGAGTCATCATGCAATATTAAAATTGGTGATAAAGGGAGAACATATTTAAATAGTAATTAAAAAGCATCATGCATATAATAGTAATTAAATGAATAATTGGAATTGCAAATGAACAGTTACAGTAGCAAATCAAATTTTATGCATGACACGTGCATAAGCGATATATGACTTTAACTCACAGATTGGGCGACCTCCTAACTCTGCTCCGGTGTCTCGGTTGGAGCGAGCCGAACAAACGGACTATCGAGACGCTCGATCGCTCGGTCGACTCACCTCCGGCAGCCGGAGTCTGATCGACGATCCGAACACACCATCGGACGCACAACGACGCGCTGATGACGATCCCCACTTCTGATTTTCCGATCTGACACCCGATCGTCCAGAGATATTTACGAACGATCTCGACCATCGATTCACAAACGAAGCCCGATCGCCACGAAACCGGTGCCAATGCGAAGCTTGAGCTGAGGAGAGTCAGGATACGTCCTTCGATCGTCCATCCTCCGCCGGAGCTCGCCGGCAAAGCCGAAAAACACGGCTACCACCACTTCGCCGGAACTCCCTCCTCCGGCCACCAAAACTGACGCCGCCACCGCCAAAAGGAAGCTCTCTCCAAGGGGAGCCGATCGCCACCGAGATCGGCATGAAAGGCCGCCGGAAATGGCTGAAACGATGCTCAGATGTCGCTGCCTCTCCTTGAGCGATTCTGCCGCCTGCCGACACTGCTGGCTACCGCCACCATCTCCATCGCGCTCGCCGGCACTGGCTAGCTTCGCCGAGGCCCAAGCGGACGCGGAACACCGGCTGCCACGGACGGCAGCGAGCCTCCCTCTTCTTCCCCCCGACTTCTTCTCTCTCCCCGACACTCTCTTCTCTCCTTTCTTCTATATCGACAAAAGACCCCTGAACTTTTTCTTATTACAATTTGGTCCCTCAACTTTCTTAATTACTTACAATTTCATCCAGCAGAACTCTAATTTAACCCATAAACTTTCCTTTAGACTTTCAATTAAACCCCTAACTAATTAATTTGGGCCAAATTAGAATTATTGAAAAAACACAATTACACATACCCCTGACCGACATATTTATTTAATACCAAATTCACAAATTTCTATTAAAACCCCACAAAAATAAAATTATACTTTCAATCCTTATTTCAAAATAAATTTCCAATTTTGTCCTAACACAAAATTAATTTAAATAATAAATTTCCAACTTAAAATTTAATACCACTAATCAATTAGAATACCAATTTTCCTAAAATTCTTTTATTAAAACATCCCTTACAATTTCTACCATAATTTTTTCAATATATAATTTTATTTATACATATACATATACATTGTGGAGAAATTAGAATAACCAAAAATATATTCTACCCTTCAAATAATTTACTTAATTAATATCTTAAAATTTCAGACTAATTGAGTATAGAAAAATAACTCGTTCAATTGACTAATATTAAAATTTTCATTAAATCATTTCAAATTAAACCAAATAAAAGTGAAGTTAAAATTAACATAAATAAAAATTCATTATTAAATATATAAAAATTTCGGGTATTACAGACACTTTATGTCCTAAGACTATACCCTTTTGGACCATAAAATAACATTTTTCCCAATTCAACATAAGGTTAGCTTCAATACACCTAGCTAACATCCTTTCCAAATTTTGCAAACAATGGGAGAAAGAGTTACCGAATACAGAGAAGTCATCCATGAAGACCTCCATCGACTCCTCTATCATGTCATGGAAAATGGCCATCATACACCATTGAAAGGTCGCAGGCGCATTACACAAGCCAAACGGTATCCTCCTATAGGCAAAAGTGCCATAAGGACAAGTGAATGTCGTCTTCTCTTGGTCTTCTGGTGCTATGGGAATCTGAAAATAACCAGAAAAACTGTCAAGAAAACAATAATACTTATGGCCTGAAAGCCTCTCAAGCATTTGATCGATAAAAGGAAGGGGAAAGTGGTCCTTTCAGGTTACGTCATTCAAGCTTCAGTAGTCTATGCAAATCCAAAAGCCCATTACCGTTCATGTAGGGATCAGGTCCTCCTTTTCATTTTTCACCACCGTCATGCCCCCTTTCTTGGGAACCACTTGCACAGGACTCACCCAAGCACTGTCAGAAATAGGGTAAATTAAACCTGCATCAAGAAGTTTAATTACCTCCTTTTTAACCACCTCTTTCATATGAGGGTTCAACCACCTTTGTGGCTGCACCACCGGTTTGAACTCATCCTCCATCAAAATCTTATGAAGGCAGTAACTCAGGTTTATTCCTAGTATGTCAGCCGTCTTATACGCAAATGCCTTTGCATACCTTCTTAAAATACACAGCACCATCTCCCTCTCCTCAGGTGTGAGATGAGCAGAAATAATAACCGGTAAGTGTTTTGCTTCATCTAGGTAGGCATACATTAAGTGCGCTGGCAACTCTTTCAACTCAAGAACGGGCGGCTCCTCCAAAGAAGGCTTCAGCGTCTTTACTCTTGACCTGTCAAGATCAACAAAACCATCAGTCTTTTCATCATTAACATCAGTAGCTAATAAGTGCTCTAGCTGCTCCAACACTTGTTCATTGGATAAATTATCCTCATTTTCTTGCATTGCCACTTGCAAAGGATCATCAACCATTATTTCCTACAATTGAGATTCCACAATATCATTGATAAAATCAATCGAACAGACAGTACCATCATGCTCATATGGGTATCTCAAGGATTTAGTTAAATCAAATGTAATGCTCTCATCATCTACCCTAAGTTCTAGCTTTCTGCTACTAACATCTATCAAAGCTTTAGATGTAGCTAAAAATGGTCTACCTAGGATCAATGGGACATCACTCTCACCATTCATATCCATGACAATAAAATCCACAGGAAATATAAATTTATTAACTTTAACTAGCACATCCTCTATAATCCCTTTCGGGTACTTAACAGTTCTGTCTACTAGTTGTATACTCATCCTGGTAGGAGTTAGCTTAGAAGTGCTTAGTCCTAACTCCTCAAATAATGAACTAGGCATCAAATTAATGCTAACTCCCAAATCAGCTTATGCTAGCAATTTCAATTTATCCCCAATCAAACAAGGTATAGTAAAACTCCCTGGATCGCGTCATTTGATTGGAATCTTACTTTGAAACACTGCTGAGCATTCTGCATTCAAGGTTACCAATCCCAAATCCTCTAACTTCCTCTTGTTGCTTAGAATTTCTTTTAAAACTTCGCATACTTTGGCATCTGCGAAATAGCTTCAACAAAAGGTAAGTTAATCCGCAATTGTTTAAAAAGATCTAAAAATTTACTGAATTGCTGATCAACTTTATCCTGCTTGAGTTTTGCAAGATATGGAATAAGAGGTTGGTATGGAACTGCTCCTTTTTCTTTCTCCTCAGGCTTGTCTTTCTTTTTCGACTCATCCACTTGCACATCAGAATCATCATTAGTAAAAGGCTTAGATGGACTAGGAAGTTCCTTACCTGATCTCAAAGTAATTGCTTTGGCATGCTTCCTTGGATTAGACTCTGTGTTACTTGGAAGCGTGCCTGGCCGCCTCTCAGCCATCATCCTAGACAACTGCCCAATTTGAGTTTCTAAGTTCTGAATTGAAGCTTGTTGATTCCGAATGGCAGTGTACGTTTGTTGAAATTTGTTCTCTGAAGTTGTAATGAACTTCGTCATCAACTCTTCCAAGTTAGGTTTCTTCTATTGACTACCTCCTGGTTGATGAGGAACAGAATGCATAGGTTGCTGCTGATGCAACCTCTGATATCCTGGTGGACCTTGGTTATTGGAATTCCTCCATCCAAAATTAGGATGATTCCTCCACCCTGGGTTGTATGTATTGCTGTAGGGATCATTCTGCTGCCTACCTGCATAATCAACATGCTCAACGTTAGAACCATTAGTAGGCATAGAAGATGCAAACATACCTCCCGCTTTACAATTAGCACTGTAATGCAGTCCACCATAAAATTCACATCCGGGCTGAACTGCTTGGACCAGCATCTGAAGTTGTTCTATCTTTTTGGAAAGTAGCTCTACTTATGCTGCCAAGGCTACTGTAGGATCTGCCTCAGCCCGATATACAACGGGCTTTGGACCTCTAGCCCGTGGAGTTTGCCACTGATAAGTGTTGGTGGCCATCTCTTCTATCAAATCCTGGGCTTGCTCAGGTGTTTTGCTATTGATAGCTCCCCATGCAGCTACATCTACCATTTGTCTAGTGGTTGTATTCATGCCACTATAGAATGTCTGCACTTGCATCCAGAGAGGAAGACCATGGTGTGGGCAACACCTTAACAAGTCCTTGAAGCGCTCCCAGGCTTCGTACATCGATTCTCCTTCACCCTGCATAAAAGAAGATATGTTATTTCGCATTTGAGCAGTTTAAGCAAGAGGAAAATACTTATTCAAAAACTTTTTAGCTAAAGAAGTCCAGTTAGTGATCGTTTTCGGTGGCAAGGACTGCAGCCATCTTTTCGCTCTATCCCTCAAAGAAAAAGGAAACAGCCTCAACCGTATGGCATCATCAGTTGTTCCGTTAATCTTAAAGGTATTACATATTTCCAAAAAGTTGGCGATATGCTCGTTCGGATCTTCGCTCGCCAATCCTCCAAATTGCACCGTATTCTGGATCATCTGGATTACATTCGGCTTTATTTCAAAATTATTGGCCGCCACGGGAGGCCTCACTATCCCAGTTTGCGTCCCTGCTAGAGAGGGCCTAGCAAACTTGTATGTCCTTTAAGAACTTCGCATACTTTGGCATCTGCTTCAGTGTGTCAATAAAAGGCAAGTTAATATGCAGTTGTCTAAAAATATCCAAAAACTTACTA
Organism: Ricinus communis; assembly: GCF_019578655.1. NCBI lineage: Eukaryota > Viridiplantae > Streptophyta > Magnoliopsida > Malpighiales > Euphorbiaceae > Ricinus > Ricinus communis. The sequence goes on from NC_063256.1 coordinate 21,506,550, forward strand.
AACTGCTCTTGTGCTTTTGCTTGTTTGAGTTTAGCAGGATAAGGAATCTTAGGTTGATATTCTATGACTGGGATCGGTTTGACCTTTTGTCCCTCAGGTTCCTTAACCTGATTGCTCGCCTCAACCTGCACATCAATAGTGGAGTCGTCAAAAACAGGCTTAGAAGGAGCGGAAACTAACTTACCTCAATGCAAAGTGATGGCATTCACGTGCTCCCTCGGGTTAGACTCAGTGCTTCTAGGGAGCGCTCCTTATTGCCTCTCAGACAACATCTTAGAGATTTGGCCAATCTGAGTCTCCAAGTTCTGAATCGAGGCCTGCTGATTCCTAAGTGCACTATCAGTTTGCTGGAACCTCATCTCCGTAGTCGTCACAAACTTCATCATAAGCTCCTCAAAATTTGACTTCTTTTCTGGTGGAGGAGGAGCTTGTGCAGGCCTAGCTGGCTGTTGTTGCAGCTGCTGATGAAGTCTCTGAAAACCTAGTGGACCCTGGATATTATCGTTCCTCCAACTAAAGTTGGGATGATTACGCCACCCAGGGTTGTATGTGTTGCTGTAAGGGTTGTTCTGCTGCCTTAGGGCATTCCCCATATAATCAACTTGTTCAACATTAGAAGAAACAGCAGAAACAGATGGAAAAGTAGAAGAAGATGAAGCATACCTCCCGTAGTACAGTTCGCACTGTAGTGCGGGCCACCACAAAACTCGCAGCTAACGTTCGCTGCATGAACCGGCATCTGGAGTTGGTCAATCTTCTTGGTTAGAAGCTCTACCTGAGCTGCCAAGGCTGCTGTAGAATCCACTTGGTTGACCACTCCTTTTCTTCCTGGTCGACTCCTAGAGGATTGCCACCGATAATTGTTCATGGCCATTTCCTCTATTAAGTTTTGAGCCTGCTCAGGCTTCTTACTGTTTAGCGCCCCACCTGCTACAGCATCCACCATCTGCCTCGTCGCAAGGTTCAACCAGCTGTAGAAGGTCTGAACCTGCATCCACACTGGCAATCCGTGATGTGGGCAACATCTCAAAAGGCCCTTAAACCTCTCCCATGCATCGTACATGCTTTCATCATCAAACCGCATAAAAGAAGATATATCATTTCTAAGTTTAGTAGTTTTAGCGGGAGGAAAATACTTATATAGAAATTTTTTGGCTAATGCCTTCCAGGTAGTAATCATCTACTGTGGAAGAGATCACAACCATCACTTTGCTCCGTCTCTCAAGGAAAATGGAAACAATCTCAGTCGAATGGCATCATCGGTTGTTCCATTTATCTTGAATGTGTCATAAATCTCCAAAAAGTTAGAGATATGTGCATTAGGATCCTCGTTGGGCAATCCTCCAAACTGCACGCTCTGCTGGATCATTTGGATAATGTTGGCTTTTATCTTAAAATTGTTGGCCGCTACAGCAGGTCTAACTATACTAGTTTTCGTCCCATCCAAAGATGGTCGAGCAAACTCGTACATCGTCCACTGATCGTCATCGGCCTGGGGGTTGTGGTTCTCCATCACATTAGCTTTATGAACCTGAACTGTAACTCCAACCTTTAACTGCCTGCAAACGTCATCTCAATAATCTGAGAGAGCGCTCTGGGTCAGATAAGGGTTCTATGGGATCAGGGTTAGAGCTCCTGGTCATAAACTACCTGAAACCGACAATCTAAACAACCACCAATCAACTAAAACAATAAAATAAAGAGTAAAGAATAAATAAATAAATAGATAATGACTAAATTAACAAAAAAACAATTCACTCTAGTTCACCGTTACTTTTCCCTGGCAACGGCTCCAAAAACTTGATGGGCTACTTATGCAACCTACACCTAAGGCAGTGAATCTATCGATGCAGCCTAGCACTAGTGAGTATCAAGGTCGTATCCCTAGAGATTGGGTGAACCTAGAGTTACTACTGTTCACTATGTTATCTAGTCTGAAATTGAGTGTGAGAAGTTTAAATTAACTAACTAATGATTATGAACGCAAATAAATAAATAAACAGCAATTGACAATTGAAAGACAACCGGAACGAGAGAAACAAACCCAAAGGGGACCTAAGTGATGGAATTCTAAAGGTTGATTTTATAAATTACCAATCTTGCTTACCCGTGCCTAAATCCTAAATCGAACATGGTTCCTCTTTCGAGCTTACCGACTTCCTAAACCTGCACTAACCTAATGGAATCTCTTGCTATCAGATTATTACAAATTAGCATTAAGCGTGATTTAGATCTATTAAGAGTTGTTAATTCTTAATCCGGTGAGTGAATTAACCTTATCTCTAAGTGTTAACTACCAGTTCTTACTATTCAATTTCCAGTTGTAACAAGCATTTCTCAATGTCAAGAAACAACCCAAAAGACAATTAATTCAACGTCTCAAATTAACTGAATCAAACTTTATTACTAAATAGCAAAAAGATTACAAGAATGGCAATTACAAATCTAACAACTAAGCATAATCCATCAATAATAAAGACCCCAATGGGTTCAAAAGATCTAGCTACTCATGTTCATAGTTAAAGCAAAATAAGGAACAAATAAGGAAAAGAAAATTGAAGGCGTGTACACCCTTCTCTTTCAAGTTGGATGAGAAACCCCAATTTTCCAATCCAAAATATCAAACCCTGATTTGCCTCTTGAATGCTCTCAAATGTTGTTTTGATGTTCAAATCGATGTTGAAAATAAGTGTAATCCTCCCTCAACTGATGAATTTGATCTCCCAAAGTCGACAATTGAGGTCTAGAAAACAAGTGAATTGAGTGTATATTGAAATTAGCAGGAAAAATGAGCCTTCACTCACCAAATCAAACTTTTGCCTATATATCTCTTCAGCACGGTCGTGGTCAAGCCTGTGCTGGTCAGCACGGGCAGAGTCTAGGCCATGCTGAACCTGAGGGTTCCGTTGTGTTGACCTCTTCCAAGCCGTGCTCAAGCCGGTGCTGAGTCACCACAGGCTATGGTGGAGGCCGTGGTGGCTACGGAAACCATGCAAGAAGGCACTCTTGGAAGGCAGCTAGTTGGCAATTCAGCACGATCGGAGTCCAAACCGTCCTCAACCCTCGGGGTGCTATTCCTTGTCCAATTTGATGGATTCTGGTCCGTAATCACCCGTATTTCCCTCGATTGTTGATAGTGTTCTTCGAAAATGATATGAAACGTGAAAGGAAACGAAAGACAGGTGATTCTAGCATAAAATGAGATAATCATGCACAAAAATGTAAACAATTAGGTATGAGAACATGTGTAGTATGATGCCTATTAAAAGACCTCGGCATTGACAATAACTTGAGACCCAATCGAGGCATCAAGCTCTTTGGAAGCTTCTTGGATAGTTGAGACGAACTTGTGACTTTCAGCATTGACAGTGATTATCTCTCCTTCATAAGGAAATTTAACCTTTTGATGCACAATAGAAACAACTCCTCCTATGGTATGAACCATAGCCTACCCAATAACAAAGCAAAAGTTTTTGGGATGTCCAAAATAGTGAAATCAACCCAAGATTCTATGGGACCCGTCTTTACTAGTGTTGAGAATGTCCCTTCTACATCTCTTTTAGTCTCGTTATAAGCTCTTGTGACCATGTCAGATGGCTTCAAATCTTTCGCAGTCATTCCTAGTTTAGGAAGAATGCGAGAAGGACAAACGTTGATAGTTGACCCATCATCTACCATCACACAAGGATTCCTTTTCCTTTTTACTTCAGCTGCAATGTAGAGAGCTTTATTATGGTCTCTTCCCTCTAGTGGAAAACCTTCATCCGCGAAAGTGATCATCCTCATGATTTTGTCAGTTACCATTTGGATCATTTCCTTGGGGGTAGCTGTTGTGCTTATAGTGATGCTAGACAAGGCTTGAATCTGAGCCTTCCTATAGTCTTATGAGTGCATCAGCAACTCCCATATGTCGGTTGTCCTCTTATTCTGCTTCAGCTCTTCTAAGAGCCCATTGTCCTCTTCTTCTGGCCCTTTATTGACCTGCTTTAGCTCTTGTGCCCCTTGTCATTACCTTTAGCTTCTAACTTCGCTTCTTTATCAGAAACACTATCTACCCAAATATCCTTGGCACCGTTGTCTTAGACTTTTCACTCATCCCTGGAACTGTACCAGATATTAATGGCCATGACCGACTTCTTTTGACCCTCTTTCCATACTTATAGGAACCAAGATAGTGAACTCAACCTAGGATTCTATAGGACCTGTCTTTACTAGTGTTGCCACATCTCTTTTAGTCTCTTTATAAGCTCTTATGACCATGTCAGATGGCTTCATATCTTTTGCAGTCATTCCCAATTTAGGAAGTATACGAGAAGGATAAACATTGATGGTTGACACATCATCTACCATCACACAAGGAGTCCTTTTCCATTTTACTTCAGCCACAATGTAGAGAGCTTTATTATTGTCCCTTCCCTCTAGTGGCAAATCTTTGTTCGCAAAAGTGATCATCCCCGTGATTTTGTCAATTACCGTTTTGATTATTTCCTCAGAGGTAGTTATTGTGCTTATGGTGATGCTAGACAAGGCTTGAATTTGAGCCTTCTTATGGCCTTGTGAGTGCATCAGCAGCTCCCATATGTCGGTTGTCTTCTTATTCTTCTTCAGCTCTTCTAAGAGCCCATTGCCCTCTTCTTCTGGCCCTTTATTGACCTGCTTTAGCTTTTGTGCCCCCTGTCATTACCTTTAACTTCTGACTTAGCTTCTTTATCAGAAATACTATCTACCCAAATATCCTTGGCACTGTTGTCTTAGACTTCACACTCATCCTTGGAATTGTATCAGATATCAATGGCCATGACCGACTTCTTTTCACCCTCCTTCCATACTTATAGGAGGCAAGAGTCACCCATTACCTGCTCCTCCCTATTATTATTAACATTTTTGAGAAAGTGCAAAACAAAATCAAAATTCATCGTTAAGAAGAAACATGATATATGTATTTACAATTATAGCGGTGTTAAAATAAAGGACAAATAAAATTATGACGGCAAAACCCAAACCAGTGGTAAGGGGTTGGTGGTGAGAAGATCTTATCAAGCTTTCATCATACAAATTTATTTTATGACAAGAAATAAGGGGTTGGTGGTGAGAAGATCTTATCAAGCTTTCATCATACAAATTTATTTTATGACAAGAAATATTACCTCTTATTGCATATGTTTAAGTCGTACAAGTATAAATGTAGCATTTTCTATTTAAAATCAAAAATAGAATTTCAATATCAATTTTGTTTTTATTATTTTTGTTATTATAGTTATATTTTTTGCATGATGGGATTTTAATTCAAATGGACAATGATAGATGAATTTCTTTCTTTTTTTGGAAAATATTTTATCTATCACTTAAAAGTGCTATAGCTCAATAGTCATTTGCATTTGTAGTCAGTCAGGTATTAATTCTTTTTATAAAATTCTAATTTTCAGCCATAATATTTTATCATTTACATACCTGAATATTTCTTTTGTAAAACATAGATTTCAGTTTTCTTATAGAGCCTTGTTAGTGAATTAACAGTAGCAAGAGGAATAATCTAGTTCGAAAGAAGGATTTATATTCGAATATTCACTTTCCCTTACCATCACAAAAGGTAGCAAGAGAAGATAAAATGAGGGATGATAATAAGCCCAGGCTCAATTAAAATTGGGCATATTGAGATGAACTTTGAGAATATAATTATATTGTCATGTGATATTAAATAAGAGATAATTTTATAAAAATATTGATATGATTTATTAATTGAATAAAATGTGGTACAAATAAAGTCGAATTGCAGCCCTTATTACTAACCACTCATCAGAATATTCTCGAGCCGAAAGTCAACTGAATGAGGCCTTGAATAACACACTTTGAAGTCGAACTTGCTCGAAGGATGCCCTAACAGATCTTCACACTCATCCTAAGGAGGTTGCTCTACTCGTCAATCCTCATTGTCTATTAGGTACTGAATTACGTGCTTTAGACGATTGCATTAATTTATCAAATGCCTAAAAGTCTGGTAATACTCACAATATTGACCATCGTGAGGGTTGGGACCACTTCTTGGTAATAAGGGCTTCAGTTTCCGACTCATTACGAGGTGATGGAACACCTTAGATAATAGTGCTCCTAGCTCGATGGAGGCTCTTTGTGGGCTTTTTGGTTTTGGCTCTGGATCAGTTTTGGGTAAGGGCATAGCCTCCTTTTTAATAAAGTCAAGGGTGATCATGGATACCTGGTATAGGGTCGTGCATTGTTGTATTTAGGCAGGGGGTTTCTTCTAGTGCTAGGCTGGTCAGGGTCAATTAAATTTCTATTGCTGATAAGGTCTTGTATTTCGTGTTTTAGGCAGATACAATTATTAGTGTTGTATCTAGGTGGTTAGTGGAATTTGCCAGTATGTGTTTGGCTTGTATCCAAGTGTGTTATAGTTTGATTGGTTTTTGAAGGTAGTGGGTTGGAGCAGGCCATTTTGCACTAACCTTTTAAAGATTTTCGAAAGAGGCTGGTTGAAATTGGAGAACCTCCTTAGTTATTGGACAACGTTCACATCAAGAGTTCTGCTCCCTCCAGCCTAATAGTTTTTCCTTTCACCAGTTCAGACACTCTTCGTCTTGTCATTCTCAATCTCTTCAACCTAAAGCCCATCATCATACAAGTCCATGAACATTTTCGAGTTCATTATCTGAAGCCTCTCAACCCAAGTCGAAAGAACGTTTCGGACCACCATATGAACTTAGTCTTTCCCAAAAGGCTTATTATTTATCAACCCAGCTTTATTCCTCCACCTGGTCAAGAAATTAGAGAAGGACTCATTTGGTTTTTGCTTAGTGGACTCAAGATATCTTATTGACACTTCGATATGAGTGTTGTAATAATATTATTTAACAAAAGATTATACAAATCTCATCGTTCAACTTTAGCGGACCTTTCCAATCTATAGTACCGGTTTACAGCAGGTCCTTCTAAGGACAATACAAATAGCTTGATAACTTAGGTCTTAATCAGTTGAGTAGTTCCAATAATAGCAACATATTGCTTCAAATGAACTTTCATATCACCATTTCCATTAAGCTTGTTCATCTTGGTCATTCTGAACTTGGCAGGCGACTTGTCCTCACCCATCAGAACCAACTTATTAAAGTCATATGTCAGATCCAAATCCTTGATTTCCATTATCCCTTGCATCTTGTCAAGTCTTTCACTCAAGCCACTCATAACCTCATTAGTGGCAAGGGCAGTCTCCTTCTTAGCTTGGTCTAGCACAAACTCATCAAAATCCTAAAAGTTTTAGGGCACTCCCCTCCTAGCAAGATCTTCAGCATTAGTAGCGATAGTTGTAGCAACAGTAGTAGTTTCGGCAGAGTTAGTAGTCGGATCAACGGCAGTAGGAGGATTAGCTATCACGGGGCAACTGGTGCAACTAGAGCAGCTGGTAAAGCTTGGTTTGTAGCCATTCTAGTAAAAAGTTGTTGGAGCTCTTCTTGAATCACACCCCTTAGATCATTGATGACAGTGTTCTTGAGGATCTCGACATCCTACTCATTAGCTCTCTCATTGACCATTTCAGGTATAGATTCAGTCTCAGTCACAGAAGATTGATGCCTTGGCTCTCGAGGTATTCTAACACAGACTGGATCTTTGGAGAAATCAGTATCCTATCCAGCCTACCGCTCTCTTTTCTGTTCCAACCTAAAGGAGAATTTATATGGCTTCAAAATAAAGAGTTAGTATGATGCATGAGATGCATGGTATGCATGATGCACGTGCAATGCACAAGATTAGGGGTTAGCAATCATAAAGACATTTACAAAGTACTATCCTTCCAACCTTATTACTACCGCACATGGTTTGAGGTGAGTCTTTTTTCCTTAGGATTTTAGGCCTGGGCTTATTATCAATAGGGGATAATAGTCCGGATGGGCATGCCAAAAAGCTCTCAAATCATATTAAAGCAAATAAGATGATGTTTTTCAATATAATTGTAAAGCTTGCATATTTTTGGGCCTATGGCCTGACATCATAGATCTTGGGCCAAGGCCCTTCAAGATGTGGACTTAAACACTTACAAGAAAAAATATCTCACATACGAAGCAATTAGGTTCCTAGGGGAGATTATTGCAGTAATTACCATGGGTTGAGTCTTGGGTAAGGATAAAAGGCTCCTACAAGTAAAAAATATCCTTTATTTGTTCAGCTCCCCACTTAAAGGTCCATGCAATAAAGAAAATTTACTTATTACTTATGAGTGATGGTTAAACAATGTCATAACTCCAAGGTTCGATTGCAACCAAAGAGTTACTAAGCAACGCCATTGGGGCTATAAGAACCAAGGTGTACATGTGTGAAAATGCTGTAGTGATGCAAGAATAACTCGTTAAATAATAAAATTAAAAAGAAGGATACATTATAATCATCTTCTGTTATCTCCAGCCGAGTTGCCATTGTGAGCGGCAGTTTCGGGCGCACACCTAAGTGTCTATAGCAACTATGGCACTGCGAAGCTCTTTAACCTAATAAGGAACACACTAACTAGTCACATAAACTAGTACGGATAAAGGGAGTCACCACCCGAGTAATTCTCTAGGATACTTTTACTGATTGAGTGGCTTTTTAAATTCTATAAGGAAGCTACACCACATCTAGAGATGGATCCGAAGCTAACTTCCTTATTTGTGTATCCTTATTTTAATTTTATTATTTAACAGGTTATTCCCTATAAACACAACAATTATAACTCTATAACTAATCACTACAGCATGTAAGGTCCACCTAAGTTTAGCCTATTTTAGTTAAGCCCAATCCCCATTTATTTTTTAGCCTAGTTTTACTATTTAATTATGCATGAAGCCTAACTAGTCTAGCCCAATTACAGGCTATGTGATATGCATAGTTTTACATATATTTGCTTGCATATTATTCCGTATTTTCTTAGCAATTATTGTGCTTTTATTCTAAGATTACCCGTGTTTTATGTTCTTTTGCATTTCAGGAGAATTTATAGGACCATCATCAGTATTTGAGCAATTATAGATCAATACATGCGAAAACAGAAGGGAATTCATCAAGATTGGACAAGAGCTCGTAGTGCATACATTGAGCACGGCCTAGGTCAAGGTCGTGCTGATCACCACGGCCTGGACTCTGGCCGTGACCAACTATGAGCTTTTGGTCTTCAAAACATGGCACTTTGGGCATGGTTTTCGTAGCCACTACGGCCTCTAGCACGGCCCGTGGTGACTCAGCACCGGCGGAGGCACGACCATGAGGAAACCTGAATTGGTGAGATCCGAATGTTCAGCACGACCTGGACTTCGGTCATGCTAACCAGCACGGCCTTGACCACGGCCGTGCTGAAATAAATATATAAGGAAAACTAATTTTTTTTAGGGTTAGGAAACAAGGAGTGAGAGAGAGCCCTGGCGGCTAGTTCGGTTTTTGCATAGTGCTGAGTTCGGGAGAGAGTTGTAGAGAGGAAGAACCTTGGAATCACAAGGTTCCGAGTGCAAAACAGTAGTGGAGCAATTCAAGAGGCAATTTGGGAGATTATCGTAGTGCAGATCCAGATTTGGAGCTGTTCATCTAGTTCGAGAGAAAATGGTGTACATGTTTCATTTTCATTATTCTTCCATTGTAATTGATTTCCTAGATTGTTTTAAACATGAACATGTTTAGCTAAATTGATTAAATCCATTGGGATTTCTTTACTATGTTGGCTTAATATTATATTATTAGATTGTTTGAGTTAGTTTTGTATTCTTCTTGCTTTCAGTATTAATAAGATAATGCATTATTCATGAGACATTATGAATTATGGTGTTTGTATTGCTTTATGTGATTGAGAAGTCCATTTGGCAATTGGAATTTTGAATAGCAAGAACTGGTTAATAATCACTTAGAGATAAGGATAATTAACTAGCCGGATTAAGAATTAACAAAGCTTAATAGAGGCGGATTAAGGCTTAATGCTAATTTAAGAATCAATCGTTAGAAAGAGATTCCAACTTTAGGTTATTAGGTTTAGGAATTCGGTTATCGAGAGAGAGAAACTGAATTCAGTTAAAAATTCGTCCATGGGTAGCATAATTAGACTCACTAATCCTTTATCTTTTGTTTGATTGCCAACTAGTTTAGGTTCCCTTTAGGTTTGCTTTCTTGTCTTGGTTATTTCATTTATCCATTCATTCCTGCATCTCCCTTAGAACTTAGCTTGTAGCTATTAGTTAGTTTAGAAATTATTCATCATTCATTCTAGGTTAATATAACAAAGAACGAAGAAGTAACTCTAGGCTTTCGTTTTTCCGAGGAATACGACCTTGATACTCTCCATGAGTGCTAGACTGCATCGATAGGTTCACTGCCTTAAATTGTAGCTGCATAAGTAGTAACTATCAAGTTTTTGGCGCTGTTGCCGGGGACTGTTTGAAAACTAGAGTGAAATTTGCTATTTGTTAATTTAGCCATTTTCTTTTATTTATTTATGTTTTGTTTGTACATATTTATTTAGTTAAGTTTATGATTCAGGTAGTGGATGATAAGGAGGTTCAATGCTAAACTCTTTGTATGACACGTTGGAGAATGGGATCAGGAACCAAGAGAGTGCTAAAAATTGGGATATCCGTGCATCTTTAGAAGCTCGAGTGGAATCATTTTGCAGGGCTACCGATCAACTCTCCACTCCTATCCTTTTATCTCAAGTTTTTTGTGAATTTTATTATGGTTTACATTTGAGTAATGATTGTCCATTGTGCAGTGATTTTACTCATTGTTCTTATAACTGTGAATAGGTGAATTATACGGGAAGTTGGCTAAATAACTCATATGAAAGCACCTACAATCAAGAATGGAGCACTCATTCACCCTTTGGATAGAGCTTAGATAGCCAAGAACCGCCAGGATTTCAGCAACTACATCAGCAGCCTAATCTTACACCTTTAACTCAAGATGAAGAGTTAGTGTCAGAGGAGCTGATGATGAGGTTCATTGCAAGTCTTAATGATAGATTCTAACAAACAGAGAGGGTACTTGAAAGTCGACAAGCCTCAATTGAGAACATAAAGCATTAAGTAGGCTTGATCTTCAAGTTACTAGCGGTAGAATAATTGGGAACTCCATTAAATGCTACTGAATCCGAGGAACATTTGAGTGCCGTCACTTTGTGTTCAGGTGAGAATTTTTCTAGTTGATCTATTATGTTTGACGATGATGCTTATGTGCAGGACGACTCCTTGAACATGGAGATAGAACTAGAAAAGGAAAGGTGATAGCACAATAATATATGCATTTTATATGCTATATATATACGTTGTTCTTCATGTTATCTTCGATTTCTAATCTTTTAGAGCTATTATTCGTTATTTTCGATATTTCTTTTCTCAGGTTCGATTTGTTTTATTTTTGTAGGAATTGGCTCGAGTTACTAGGCATTGGCAAGGATATTTGTAGAGTCATTCATGGTCAAGCATGATATCAAAGAGATACTCATACCTAGGAGGATTTTATATTGCGAAACAAGCAAGAGAAGCTATCCTGCGGCCACTCCACGAGTTGGCTTTCAAAGCCAATGAATAAGTAAAGAAACAGTCCACTCCGACCCCTGCCCACGACTTATAATGCCACGCCGCGCCCTGCCCATGGCTGGATCTGCAACACTGCATTTTGGACAGTTGTCTAGTCAAATTTTTAGGGTAAAAACCTAGCCAAACTCTTGGATACCCTATATTATAAATAGATTGGAAAGAACCTGAAAAAGGGAGCCCCCTTTCTCCTTTTCTCCTTAGTTTTGTTTTCCTTCTCTATTATGTCATTTTTCTTTATGCTTTGAAGATTGATTAAAGACTTAATCATTCATCTATCAATCCAAGTATTTTCCTTTTCCTTTTTAAGTTGTTATTAATTATGTTCTCTTTTATAATCTATTTTGTTTATTTAACTATCATCAGTGAGTAGTTTTCTAATCTAGAGTTAAGTGAACCCTAGCCATGATTGATGTATGATTTGTTCCTTTAATTCCCAAAATTAATTATTAAATTGCTCTTGCTTAATTGATTGTGCATATTCCAATACTAGATTAGGGATAATTAGTATTGTTATGATTCCATTGTCTTTATCATAGCGGGAGTTGGGTTTTGACGGATTTGATTATTTCAATTAAGGACATGAAATTCTCCACGGGAGTAGGTAGAATGGATTGTTAGGAAGTCAGGGTATTGAGTTTAATGTCTTTAATTTGCATCATTCCACGGGAGTAGGTTTTGATTGCATATTAGGGAAGCCATTGATACTCGGGAGAGATCTATGGTATTTTATAGGGTTACCTTTCCTTGTGAACATTATTTAATTAGTTTGGGGTAGGAATTTATCTTTGCATTAATTATGCTAGTGGGGATACTTAACTCTAGGTGCTTTTTATCCTTGAATTTATTCTCATTATTATTATTTGGATTATAGATTAATTCATCCTCAATCGTTGATTTGGTTACTTACTTAGCATTAATTAAAGTCAAGATTAGCTAGTTTTTACTACTTCAATCTCTAGGGATTCGACCCTTGCTTGCCCAACTACATAGTTAGGAGGTCTAGTTAGGTTATTTTTTATAGGCACGCGACAGCCTTGTCAAATTTTGGTGCCGTTGCCGGGGACTGATGGTATTAAACTAGTTAATTTTGATTTAGTTTTGCTAAGCTTTGGGTTTAGTAGTGCTTCAGCTATTATTCCTTGTGCTCCTGATCTTTTGTTTCTAGTTTTCTTTCTTATTGCATGCAAACTCGACGAACAGGTTCAAGAGATTTAATCCCTATTGATCTTGAAATCGAGGCTACTATACGTAAGCAAGGAAGTAAAAGGAGAAGGAATAAGAATAAGCAACAGGAAACAATGGCTGAACCACCAACTGCTAAGCCTCTTTGGGAGTATGGTGTACCGGATGCAACTACCGGTGGAATGTCTAGCATTCTTAGACCTGTAATTACTCAACACACTTCGAACTAAAACCTCAGTTTATTCAGTTCATCTCCAATGGTTCCTTTTCAGGGGGAGTCAATGATTGTCCTGCTAATCATATTGATAGTTTTCTGGAGAAGTGTGACACTTTTAAGATTAATAATGTCAGTGATGATGCAATTAGACTACGCCTTTTTCCTTTTTCTCTGAGGGATAGGGCAAAGGAATGGTTAAAAGATGAAGGCATTGGTACTTTTGATTCATGGAACAAGCTAGTAAAGCCATTTTTGGCCAAGTTCTTGGGTCAAGAGAAAACTACAAGGCTAAGGACCGAGTTGAGCACTCTGCGTCAACTAGATGATGAGTCATTATATGAGTATTGGAGAAGGTTCAAGTGTTTGTAAAGAAAGTGCCCTCATCATGGAATTCAAGAGTGGCTATTGATTCAAACCTTCTATAATGGGTTGATGCATGAGTACAAGATTTACGTTGACGCTGCATCGGGTGGTAATTTTATTGAAAAGGTCCCTACTAAGGCTAAGGCATTACTTGAGAAGATGGCTGCTAATGATAACTTTCATTCAGGTGGGAGAAACAGTACAAAGAAAGGGAGTAAACATGATATTGATGCAATGACTCTCTTGACTAGTACTATGCAGGCTTTGTCACTTAAGGTTGCTCAACTTCGAGCAGGGCCATCTGTGGTAGCATCTTGTGAGACATGTGGAGTACAGGGACATATTGCAAATGAGTGTCAATATGCTGAAATGTTAATGGAGCAAGCTAACTCTCTCTATAACAACAACCAGCAAAGGAGACCCTATGATCCCTACTCCAACACTTACAATGAAGGTTGGAAACAAAACCCAGCATTCTCTTACAAGAACACTCAAAATCAGTTGAACCCACCACTACCACCACCACCTCGCAACAACTTCAATCATCCTCCAGGTTTTCAAAATAGACCACCCTTCAATCATCAAAACTATAATCAACAACCTCCCTCACCACAACCCAAGTCCAATCTAGAAGCTTTGGTTGAAATTTTTGCAGCCTCATAGGCTAAGCAAGACAAGTATTGGGAAGAGCAGTTGAAACAGAATAGTCTCCTTACTGCTTCAATTCAATAGATTCAAGCTCAAACCAAGCTCATGGAGAATTAGATAAGCCAACTTGCTCAACAAGTGGGTCAATCTTCAAAGGTTCCAGGTCACTTTTCAAGTAACACTGAGCAACCACCTAAGGGTCAAATTAATGCTGTAACTTTGAGGAATGGTAGAGAGCTAGAGGACCTTCCACCGAAGGTAGTTCAAAAGAAAGCAGTTGCAGTAGAGGAAGAGATGGTTGAAGCTGAGAAGATGATAGAAAGAGAGAAAAATAAAGAGAAGAAGGAGCCCATTGTCATTAAACCTTACAAGCCACCTGTACCTTTCCCACAACGATTGGCACAGGCAAAGCTAGAAAAGAAGTATGGGAAATTCTTAGACATTCTAAAGAAGTTGCAAATCAACATCCCATTCTTGGATGCAAGCTCAGAGATGCCCTCCTATGCTAAATTCCTAAAGGACATGCTCTCTAACAAAAGGAAAATCGAAGAGAATGCAACGGTCTCATTGACAGCTGAATGTAGTGCTATATTGCAAAACAAGCTTCCAAAGAAGCTAGGAGATCCAGGGAGCTACTCTATTCCAGTCAAGCTAGGTGACATCGAAATAAAGAAGGCTTTATGTGATCTAAGGGCAAGTGTCAGTCTTATGCCCCTATCAATTTGCAAGAAACTTCAGATGGGTGAATTAAAACCCACGCGCATCTCCCTACATTTGGCAGACAGATCGGTGAAATTCCCTTTGGGTATTCTTGAGGATGTGCCACTTAGAGTTGGAAAATTCTTCATCCCTTATGATTTTATGGTTATGGAGATGGAAGAAGATGCGCAAGTCCCTATCATTCTAGGGAGACCCTTCTTGGCCACTGCTGGGGCCACTATTGACATGAAGAATGGGAAAATCACCTTTGAAGTGGGTGATGAGAATGTGGAGTATTCACTCACAAGTTCTATGGGTTCTCCTTCTAAGGAGGAAACAATTTATAGTGCGGATGCTCTAGATGAAGTAGTGGAAGCTAAGGCCGTAGATTTACAACTAGATGATTCATTGCAGACGATCTTAATAGGGAGTGCAAATAAAGAGGATTGGGAAACAAGGGAGTACAAGAGGCTCTTGGATGAGACACAAGCGCTAGCAGCTAATGAGCCTATCAAGGAAGTGTTGAAACCAAGTGAGTCTAAGGAGAGTACTACGCCTCCTGAGGTAGAATTAACACCTCTTTCCTCTAACCTAAAATATGTGTTTATAGGTCTTAATAAGACATACACTGTTATTGTTAATGCTGAACTCAATGACATGCAAACTGAACAATTGCTTGTGATTTTAAGAAAATATAGAAATGTCATTGGGTACACTATTGATGATATTAAGGGTATTGACCCATCTTTCTGCATGCATAAGATCAATCTTGAGGACGACCATACCTCTTCTATAGAATCTCAAAAAAGGGTTAATCCAAAAATGATGGAAGTAGTCAAAAATGAGGTTTTTAAATTGCTTGATGTAGGGATAATCTATCCTATCTCAGATAGTATGTGGGTTAGTCCTGTACAAGTGGTTCCAAAGAAGGGAGGTATGACCGTTGTCAAGAATGACAAAGGTGAACAAATCCCCACTAGAATTGTGATAGGGTGGCGAATGTGCATTGATTATAGGCAATTAAATAAAGCCATCCGAAAAGACCACTTTCCTCTCCTATTTATTGATCAAATGTTAGAAAGATTAGCAAAGCATTCCTTTTTCTGTTGGCTAGATGGATACTCAGGGTTTGTCCAAATTCCTATTCATCCTGACGATCAAGAAAATACTACTTTTACCTGCCCTTATGGCACCTTCGCTTATCGGAGAATGCCGTTTGGATCATGTAATGCTCCTGCCACTTTTCAACAATGCATGATGGCAATTTTCTCAGGTCTTATTGAGAATTCTATGGAAGTTTTTATGGATGACTTCTCAGTCTATGGAACATCTTTTGATGTTTGCCTTAATAATTTGGAAGGGGTGCTCCATAGATGTAAAGAAGTCAACCTAATTCTAAACTGGGAAAAATGCCATTTGGTACAGTAGGGTGTCGTTTTGGGTCATGTTGTTTCTCATAGGGGCATCGAAGTTGATAGGGCTAAGATAGAGGTGCTTTTTATCCTTGAATTTATTCTCATTATTATTATTTACATTATAGATTAATTCATCCTCAATCGTTGATTTGGTTACTTACTTAGTATTAATTAAAGTCAAGATTAGCTAGTTTTTACTACTTCAGTCTCTCGGGATTCGACCCTTGCTTGCCCGACTACATAGTTAGAAGGTCTAGTTAGGTTATTTTTTATAGGCACGCGACAGCCTTGTAAAGAGGCAAACATGATTCCTCTAAAAGACTACCAACAGGAACGTATAGTTGATGATGTTGAGTTACAGTTAGAGGAACTTTTGGTGGGTTTTCCACAAGTCCCTTCGATGATGGAAGATAAGCACGAGTTATCCAATGAAGAAGTCTTGGAGGAGCTTGAGTTTCTTCTAGCAAGTGAACCAAGCCAAGGACTAGAGAAAACCATCGACATTCCTGAAGAAATTGCCCAACCGTCGATCCTTCCAATTGGTGAAACTCTAGCTTTCAAATTGGAAGAGCCCCTAGAGCATCATGACTACGTGCAAATATATGAGGAGCGAGTTTTGCCCATCATACTGGCAGCTTGCTTGATAGTCGGGAAGAGGAAATTGACGATTATCCCTCTAAGCGGATACTTGAAGCCATCTGCTTGGAAGAAGGATGGATGGTCGTCGATCACGCCCGTTTGCTTTTCACCATGAGTCCAGCTAAGCATACTCATCACATTAAAAAGAAGCGCTTTTAGGAGGCACCCCAAATTCTATTTTCATTATTAATATTCTACCCTTTTTATTTTGAAACATTTTATTGGTTTTAAGTTTTCATATTTTATTTAATCATTATTTTCAGTTTGATTATTTCTTTATTTTATTATTTTCAGATTCTACCGAGGAGGCACTGAATTTCCACAACATCAGCCTCGATGGATGATCAGGGCAGTCCCCTAGATCTTTTTATTTTTCTGCATTTATTTACTTTATTTTTCATACATGTCATGCACTTGGACTGTATTGCCTTTGTTCTGTTAGTTGAGCATTCCATGCGGGGTATCCATAACATTTTACACTGAGGACAGTGTGTTCTTCAAGTGTGGGGTGGTTGTAGGTAAACCTTATAATCCTACTCTCTCATATGGTTTTAGATATATATGAAATTACTATCGCTAGGTGTTGTGTATTTTTAGGGGATGTTAGGACACTGTGTCTTTATGCACTTGAGTATGCTATTTTTGAGCTGATTGATGACTTGATTTATAGAATTGTAGTTACTTTCTTTGTTGTTCATTGTCCTTGGAAAACAATTTATGATGTTTTACACATCATCCCTGCTAGGTTAAACCGGTGTTATTTAATTATTTTTCAAATTTTTGAATTTTAATTTAGAACATTGATAATGTCATATGCATGTGTTTCTTAAGTAATGATTCAATTAATGATATTGCGAACCAATTGCACCTAATACCACACCTCAAAGTGAGATTTTGAGCCTGTTGAGCATTCATTATACTTATGCTCTTTATATTTCTTGTTTGAGTGTGCATTGTACTTGACTTTGCTTCTAGAACTTGCTTTGTAATGCGTGTTGAAGTTACATGAATATTGTGAATACTATGAGATGATTTGGGCAATTTAGGATTCACCACATTTGACCAAAAGCCTACCTCCTTATGTTTCCATTAGTTAGCTAGTTTTGAGCCTTAACCTTTTCTTCGTAATTTACACCTATACACTTCAACTATACCATTCTTTACATTTATCTTTCCTTTACCCTTATGCTGGAATTTCTTTTTGTGATTTGCTCACCTCTATGTGGGATTAAAATGCCAGTTGCTATGTTGGTAAATTCACTAAGTCTTTTTGATATTTTAGATGCTCCCTCCGATCCAAACTGTATTTTTATTCTTTACATATGCAGCAGTTCTTATAAGCTGCTAGTTTATTATTCAAAAAATGATGAAGAAAATGAAAAAAAACAACAAAAGAGAAGAAAATAAACAAAATTCATTAATTATTTATCTCTTTATCGGATTTAGAGCATTTGCGAGCATTATTCTACGAAGTACGGATCTTAGTGAATAATTTTTTTTTTGTATTTTAGGCATTTAATCCTTTAAGCATACATTGTTGTTTATCGCATAAATTCCAGCATTTTCACACTTCTTTCCCAAATCTCCGTACCTTTACCTTAGCCCCATTACAATCTTGGTAAAGACCCTTTGATTTTGGTAATTACTTATTCATAGTAGCGAAGATATGATTTATGAGCAAGCCTATGGTGAGCAAGTTTTGTGCATTTTCTTTGAGGGATTTGTTTTTCACCTTATATACACTTTGAGTGACTTAAGTGATCCCGGTGAGGCATTGGTTCGTAATGTTTGTGTTGAGTTATCATTTAAGTTATTCATGCATTAATATTATTTCCATTCTCTGTTAATGATTTGCAATTTGATTTATGATTGAGTATCCTTTGAGATGTGTTGAATACTATCTGTTGTGGACTAGGGGAATAAACTGTAAGGAATTGCTGACTGCAGTTTTATAAGGAGAGTTGTTAATTGCTTGAGGACAAGCAATAGCTTAAGTGTGGGGTGATTTGATATGCATAGTTTTACACATATTTGCTTACATATTATTGCGTATTTTCTTAGCAATTATTGTGCTTTTATTCCAAAATCACCCGTGTTTTGTATTCTTTTGCATTTCAAGAGAATTTATAGGACCATCATCAGTATTTGAGCAATTATAGATCAATACATGTGAAAATGGACGGGAATTCATCAAGATCGGACAAGAGCTCGCAGTACATACATTGAGCACGGCCTAGGTCAAGGTCGTGCTAATCACCACGGCCTGGACTCTGGCTGTGACCAACTATGAACTTTTGGTCTTCAAAACATGGCACTTTGGGCACGGTTTCCGTAGCCACCACGGCCTCCAACACGGCCCGTAGTGGCTCAGCGCCGGCGGGGGCATAGCCATGAGGAAACCCGAATTGGTGAGATCCGAATGTTCAGCACGGCCTGGACTCTGACCGTGCTGAAACAAATATATAAGGAAAACTACTTTTTTTAGGGTTAGGAAGCAAGGAGTGAGAGAGAGCCCTGGCGGCTGGTTCAATTTTTGCATAATGCTGAGTTCGGGAGAGCGTTGCAGAGAGGAAGAACCCCGGAATCGCAAGGTTCTGAGTGCAAAACAGTAGTGGAGCAATTCAAGAGGCAATTTGGGAGATTAATCGTAGTGCAGATCCAGATTTGGAGTTGTTCATCCAGTTCGAGAGAAAAGGGTGTACATGTTTCATTTTCATTATTCTTCCATTGTAATTGATTTCCTAGATTGTTTTAAACATGAACATGTTTAGCTAGATTGATTAAATTCATTGGAATTTCTTTACTATGTTGGCTTAATATTATATTGTTGGATTGTTTGAGTTAGTTTTGTATTCTTCTTGCTTTCAGTATTAATAAGATAATGCATTATTCATGAGACGTTGTGAATTGTGGTGTTTGTATTGCTTTATGTGATTGAGAAGTCCATTTGGCAATTGGAATTTTGAATAGCAAGAACTGGTTAATAATCACTTAGAGATAAGGATAATTAACTAGCCGGATTAAGAATTAACAAAGCTTAATAGAGGCGGATTAAGGCTTAATGCTAATTTAAGAATTAATCGTTAGGAAGAGATTCCAACTTTAGGTTATTAGGTTTAGGAATTCGGTTATCGAGAGAGAGAAACTGAATTCAGTTAAGAATTCATCCACGGGTAGCATAATTAGACTCACCAATCCTTTATCTTTTGTTTGATTACCAACTAGTTTAGGTTCCCTTTGGGTTTGGTTTCTTGTCTTGGTTATTTCATTTATCCATTCATTCTTGCATCTCCCTTAGAACTTAGCTTGTACTTATTAGTTAGTTTAGAAATTATTCATCATTCATTTTAGGTTAATATAACAAAGAACAAAGAAGTAACTCTGGGCTTGATACTCGCCATGAGTGCTAGACTGCATCAATAGGTTCACTGCCTTAGATTGTAGTTACATAAGTAACAACTATCACTATGCTTTGATTACCAAGTCTTAACCTAAGTGGACAATTCATTTACATGTCAAGACCTAATTAGATCTTCCTATTCTAAGTAAGTCCATTAATTGATTTTAAACATGATACAAGCCTAGTAAGTCTATATTGATTTTAATTTTAGGCCCAAATTACTAATATTTAACCTAATGAACTATAATTTACACGCAAAGCCTAATTGTAGCATGTGTATAGACGTTCAATTTTAATTTTCAATTAGAACATTATAAATTTTTGCCATTCATTCACATAATAAAGCAAAAATAAAGGAAAGCAGTAAATTTAAATTATTAGAGCCCTTTCAACAACTAAAAAGCTTAAAAAACAACAAAATCAAGTCTAAAAAGGCCAAAAACAACATTTTTGGCCGAAAATCATGACACAAGACGACTTTGAGGTGAACAGCCGATCGGTGACCCAATAAAGTCGGTTGGCTCAGCACCTCTGTAGCATGCCAATTCTCTTTGGTTTTGGATCTCCACCACTCGAAATTCAATTCACATGCATAAAAAGACATCAATGTGAGTAGTACATGTAAAGTCATGGACAAGGCATAAAATAATTAATTTTGAAGCAAGAAAATGTAAAAAGTCCAAAAACTGAACTTATAGTAGACAAGGCTCCTTCTCATGGCAACTTCCTAAAACTAAACACATGAATCTAAAAAGAAAACTAGATCTAATAATTCAAAACATGCATATTATCATCAAATTAAAATAATCATGGCATCTTAATCTACTCATATGATCATCATATCTAACAACCCAAGAAAGAGCATATTATACGATTTATAACCCAGCAAGGATGCATATTATAAAAATAATAAAAGATTGCTAAAACCCTAGATCTAAACATATAGAATATATAAATAATTAAAAGTAATCATAGATCAATCATAGCATGTTTCTAATAACATAAATCACAAGAATATAGTAAAAAAGATGCTGATGATGATGGATTTGGGAATCCTCAGGTTGTCACTGTATTATGTAGATCCTAGAGTCTCAAGTGATGAGGAGGAGGTAGAATCAAATTTGGGGTAAGGATCTAGGGTTTTTGGGGTTTATTTTTGTGTTTAATCTTTTAAAGAAGGTATTGCCTCTAGGAAGTTTTTTTGTCATTCTATAAAAGTTGCCAAAAATAGGGTGTTCTTAGTTACTGAGTGTTGCTTTTAATTATTATTGATTACTAATAATTGCCTTTAGTTGCTAATAAATGTTAACCCTAAACCTAGAGCTTTTCTTCCTATTTATAGAAGAATGGTTTAGGAAACCCTAGAGAGCCTGATAATATCAGTAATTAAAAAAGATTGCTTTTTTATTTATCAGGATGTTCTATTGATAAATATCAAATAAAACATTTTAAATCCAAATTATTATTGAGAATACATTCTAGAAGGTGTATTTTGGCATTTTAAGTCGAGAAAACATGTAAAATGATGTCGAAAATCAAAATGGGGACCAATCGAGACTATATAGAGCCGAATGGCGAATGGGTCTATCTAGAGCCGACTGGTCTTGATGTGCCCTTGCTTCCTATAACCAAAGCAAGTGGGATCCTTCTTCTCCTTACTTTCTTTAAAGCTTGAGTTGGTGCTGGAGTTACAAGATGACTTCTTGAAAGGTCTCTTCTCTTTTCTTCTACTCTTCATGATCTTCTTGACTCTCTTGGAGCATTGCTAGCTCTTCATCCTAATTCTTACTAGATTCAGATCCATTAGTGCTTTCACTTTCTTATTGTCTAGTGGAGCTCTAGAGAGCAAATACCTTCCTTCTTGATTCCCTTTCCTTTTCTTGCTCTTCTTTATTTCTAAGAGACATCATATGAGTGAGAAGTTTCTCAAT
Organism: Ricinus communis; assembly: GCF_019578655.1. Classification (NCBI taxonomy): domain Eukaryota; kingdom Viridiplantae; phylum Streptophyta; class Magnoliopsida; order Malpighiales; family Euphorbiaceae; genus Ricinus; species Ricinus communis. The sequence goes on from NC_063256.1 coordinate 21,528,602, forward strand.
GAGCTCATCCATGGACACCTTCCCCGAGTCCTTATTGGCTTTTTTTATATTTTCCACCCTTGATTTGTAGTCCTTGAGTGATAACGCCTTGAGGATTTTGTTGTTGATATTAATAAGCTCATAATGCTTACCTAATTTTCGAAGGTTGTTGATGGGTGAGAAGCCAGTTAGTCATGTTGGTGATGCTCTCATTTGGCTTCATTTTAAAAAGTTCATATTTCATCACTAGGAGTTGGGTTATCTTGGATTTTACTTGCTCTGTACCCTCATGGTAGTTCTCAAAGCCTTCCAAATCCTATAGGTGGTTAAGAGGTGTTGAACTCTCTGACATTCCTCTTTAGAGAGTGAACTAAGGAGGATGATCATTACTCTTTTATTCCTTAGTCTTTCTATGAGTATCCACCCATTCATCTATATCTAGTAGAACATCTACACATCTTCTTGCTTTATTGGAGGTCTTTATTCCTTTCTCACACAATCCCACACATCTACCGCGCCGCTATCCAAGTATATCTCCATTTTGTAATTCCAATGGGCAAAATCGAACCCGTTAAAGTATGGTCTAAGATGGCGGATAACTTCATTAGCCATGTTGAATCTCTAACTCACACACTTAAGTTGATTTGTCAGTACTAAGCTCTAAAACCACTTGTTTACCCTCATAAACCAATAAGGGGGGGGAGTTGAATTGGTGAATTGAAGGAAGGATGAAAAATAAAAAATTTATTAGTAAAAGATAAAAAGATAGAGAACAAAGAACATAAGAAATTATAGTGGTTCGGGTGTTAACTAACTCTATGTCCACTCCTTAATCTCTAATTGGGTATTTACTATACTTTCAATCTCTTATAGATAGACTTTTCACAAGCTCACTCCAAACTTAGTGTTTAAGGCTCACATTAAACCTTACAACTTTGTATTTTATGGCTCACAAATAATCCTCACAAGAGTTTTAACTAGGCTAACACTCAAACCCAATTCCAAGTGTTTAGGCTAACGCTCAAACCTTACTAGAGTATTCAAGCTCTTACAACAACTATAGATTGTTAAAATTGATTGCAAGAAGAAAAAAATTGAATGCACAATAATGTATGCTTTTGGTGGTTGTTGATTAACCATTAAAGGCCATTTGAGGTAGTTTCTATACCCTAAAAGCCTCAATAAGTCGTTACTCATACATCCCAAAACTTTACCAAAATTTTGCTTTAGGATAGTGTATTAAATGCATTATTAGAATGCAAATCATAGTCGTGGTTCTTGCTTCGCGGTCGCAAATTTTAAAAAGCCTACAATGGCTATCTGACATGGTGCTGAGACATTAGTTGCTTCGAAGGTAACCGTTGGCGGTTTGTTATGGTCATAATGTTTCATGAAATTTGCAGCCGCATCTTCCTTGGGTATACGGTTGTGATTCTCAACCTTTGTAAGCTTTTTGTCTCTACTTTGAAACTGTTTATTTTCGCAGTTGCACCCTTTGTATGCGGTTGCAATTTTCAGCCTTAAGTCTCCAAGTCCTTCTGTCCATAAACTTGCTATTTTCGTGATTGCACCATAAAGGGTGCGATCACGATTTTGAAGCATACTAGAATTCTTTATTTTTATCAAAGCTATAACAACACTTAAAGAAACATTAGATCAAGAACTCAATTTATCTGGCAAGATCAAATTAGAGATTTTAGCCTTATGATAAAGCATGTAGGTTAACATATTTGAACAAGCAATAAAAAAAGACATTGCATGCAGCCAACCTGTTAGAGACAAGCAACCATAAGGAGAGAAGATTAATGAGATTACCATAAACAAATGACATGCCAAGGCTACGGCAATAGTTAGAACTAACATCATCAAAATGCACTTTTGGTTCAGAAATTCATAGAATGTTAGGGTTGTGAGTTTTACAAAATTTGAAAAGGGTTGTTGAGTTGTTGAGTTTATGATCCCTCTCCAATTTCAATATATTACATTCATTAGGATAGAATTTTTAAAGCCCTTATGATAGGCCTATTACCACTCAAAATAACATTTGAAGAAACTTTTTTTGGATATTTTTTATGAGTCACCTTATGCCAATTACCATTTTCCTCATCAACTTGGTCTGTCCAAGCTTTTTTATTGCTAGCCTTGATAAGCTCTGCTTAGTAGTGAATGCTTGTAGGTTATGTTGAGGAGATATAACTAAAACTTCATTATCTCGTACATGTATTTGGTCCTTTGCTGGCGAAGAAACACGCACTAAAGGACTCAAGAAAGGCTCCTTATTCATATTTTCCTTGGGCGACTAGTCTCTATTCGTCGAAGTATGAGAACAAATTATGTTAATTACAACATTAAGAGAAATGTCCTCTTTTCCCCTGACCCGAGCCTCCACTCTTTTCTCACCCTAGATCTTCCTCTTAAAATGTCCCGTTTAGGAGGGATTGAATTATCTTTCATCTATTTATTATCATTTTTCTCTATGGCATGCACTTTATTCAGATGGCGGGAAGGAGAATCATGTCTAATTGAGTTACAAGTTTTGCAAAACATAGGCAGATTTTCATAACTAACATTAATGTCAAATAATAAGCCTTCACATTTTAAAATCAATTGATACTGAATTGGCTTAGACAAATCCACATCAATTGAAACTCAAGCAAAATGCTCAAAGTCACCATCAAGAGTTGCCCGTTTTATCCTTAAAGGAATTCCAATATTACGAGTGATGTCTGAGAGGATTTAGGGTCCTAGAGTTCACAAGGTAGATGCTACAAGCAAGCCTAAACCTAAGTAGATGTAGATTTCTCCTTGTAAGGATCAAACCCTGTTGTCAGCGTTGAAGGCGCATAAGCCTAGGTTTTAATAGCAATGATCCACGACCCCAAACAATTTCTTTGTCCTCAACAAAAGGGAGCAAGACTTGCAAAAATCCTTTTCCTAACGAAATAAGTCTCCAGCAGGATTTACGATTCCAAATTGAAGTTAACTTCTCTTTGAGCTTACAGAAAGTCCAAGGAGAATTACCTATACCTAGGATGACTATTGCAATGAGAGAGTGTTGACAAAGTTCTACATGTTTGCAGTAAAACTCGGGGTTAATGCATACTGCATAGTAAGAGGCAAACTTAGGAGGTGCAACAACTGTTGGTCCTTGCAGAGCAATCCCACATTTTGTGGCATCCAAGGCTGTTGCATATGATTTTACATTCAATAGTAATGAATCAGGAGGAAGAATGGCCATTGAAATCTTATATTTATGTTGGAAACCTTTGAATAGATCATTCATTATGGATGAAGTAATTATCCTCAACAAAAGAAGGTAGAACGTAATATTATCAACGAAATATATTGTTTCGTTAAAATAGATTTAATTTTGAAATTGTATTTATTTTAAAATTTAGTTTAATTATGATAAATTTTATGTAGCTAATAAGATAAAATTCTAAGTGAACTTTTATTTTAATTAAACACCTAAATTTTAGATTTAAAATGAATTGAATAAAATTATTTATTTCAATAAAAAATGTAAAAGAAAATAAACTAATTAGCATTTTCTTTCTAAATAATTTTTAATAATTAATATTTATAAAGATTTTTGAAAATGTAATTAATTATTATATAATAAAATTATTAATTATCTGAAAAAGAACAAAATTGATTTTTTAAGAAATTATTAATTAATAGAATTATTAATTTATTAAACTTAAAGTAATTTTAAATTTACTTTTTAAGGATTAGGCTCTTTTGCCAAAATAAATGACCAAACAGAAAGACTCGTTGAATGAAGTAACAATTCCTCCGCTTTCTCTGAACTTTAAAGGCGTAGAAAGTACGACAGCACTCGGCTCTTTTGCAATCAATCTTCTTTAGGTAATCATTTACCTTTTTCACTTTCATTTCAATTACCCACCATTGTTTCGTTAATTGATTCTTTCTTTTTTGTTTTAAAATTTGTTTTATGATCACTATTCTGGTTCTTGATCAATTCTCATCATTCTATTCAGATTTAATGTAATTCTTTTCTTCCCTTTTTCTATGATACTATAATGATTTTAATTTGATATGAATGTTTGTGGGTTTTGATTAGTTGATGAGATGATGATGGGTCAAGGATCATTTGGTTATGGAGGAGGATCTTCAAACTTATCAGCTTTAGCTCCTCCTTTTACTGTTGATAGGTCTGTGCCAAAACCACTAGTTGACTTGACTGAACCAACTTCTTATCATCACTCTCTGCACAATTGGGTTAACCCTCATCAGCCTGAGTTTGATTACTTTTTCATCCAAAAACCCGAGCTTGATTCAAATTCATATAATAGATATTCTGCTTCTTCTAACCCTCATGTTTCAGTCTCAACTGATTCTGTTTTATACGGCCAAAGTGGGGTTACTGGGCTTGAAGCTAAACCTTATTATCCCTCTACCTATATTTCACCTGCAATTGGCAACGATTGTTCCTTGGGAGGAGTCCCCCATCATTCTGATTATGGCTTATTGTCTGCTTCTCGTGTTTCTACATCCATTGGTTCCTCTGAAGATTATACTCAAAGCTTGTCCGGTCAGTGGAGTGGTATGTGGGATGGGCTCACAGATTGGCTGCAGAGTGAACAGGTGCAACTTGATGGGAGTTTCTGCTCAAAGGAGACTTACATGAATCAAGGTATCCTTGTTCTCATCATTGTTGGTAAATCATGCAGAAAGCTTTTATTTTTCTTCAATATTTTTATAGGGTTTTATTATTTGTTGGTGACATTTTCTTAATGTTTTCTATATTCATGGTTTTTCTTTTAATTACTTCTATCTATATTTGTGGTGTTCATCTCTTTGATGCTTGTTGCCCTTGCTTGCATTCATACATTATGATGGATTCTGTATGAGAGTCTTAGTCTATATTGACTTTCCATATATTCATCTTAAGCAGTTATGTTGTGTCTATTTGCTATCTCCCAGCCCAGTGAGGAAATATGACTCCGAAGATGCAAAATATGTTGTCCATAATTTTCTCGTGTAGGCAACTTCTTATTTTTAAAGTACTGGAACTAGTTTTAGCTTTTCCTATCTTGTTAGTGTAACGCCCTTAAATGACTGTCTATGACATTAGCAAGGCAGAGAAGAATGAAGATTGTGGTTCTTAATGGACTGGAATTTTGAAAAGAAAAAAACTAAATGAAAATGGGAAAGAATTGCCATTTTGGTGTCATGGTGATTGCCATCAGAATTATCATTTCCTCGTGAACAGGCAAGTACTAGTTAAACGACCTCTAAGATGCAGAGAAGTTTGCATTTGGGAAATGGATGCTATCGCTGTATTCAACATTTTGTTGCCTTTCAAGGATGTAATAGGCATTTTTGTAAGTCAAATGAGTGTGATTGTTTAGTAATAAACATCAGAAAGAAATCAACAGAAATATGTGGTTTTGTTGTTTCATCATTCTTCCTCTAGTTGATTCTTTGAAATCTTGTTTCGTATAGTCTTTAAGCAGTCCAGTGCTGGTAGGTTATCAGATACTTGTCTTATGGGTTTTACATGTACTTAAAACTTCTCTTTCATCTGTTATCCTACATAGGAAAAGATGCAGAAATGATATTTCAACCATTATTGTATGAACTCTTCTACTCTACCTTGATCTTATCTTTGAGACTTGGGGTTGGCTTCTTAGATGTTTCTTCAGCTTGAATATTTAATTATTCTTTCTTCTTTCATAAATTCAGGAGAGTTACCTTTTATGAGCCTTTTCTTTATAACTACTAGTTGCAGGACTATATGCATCTGAGAGCACAAGCAAATATGAAGCTTCTCAAAGTGCTGATACAGTTGGTAGGGAAACCCAAATTGAGTCTGCAGGAGTAGGAAAGTTGGATTATAAATCCTTCCTGGGCGAAAATCGCAAGTTCACACCTAGTGATTATCCAACACCTTCAAGCCTGGCATCTACTTTACTAGTTCCAGAAACCTGTTCTCAGGTACCATCCAAAAAAGCTGTCAATTCCTGGAATCATCACATGCCGTACAGTGCTTCAAATGAAAAATGCTTGAGAAGGCATGATGCTACTTCAAGTGATATTGCAACAATCCTATATTCTTCCCCTGCTGTTGTCATCAAACCACCAGAACACAATAAAGGTTCATTAAAAAATGTGAATACTAGCAGTGATGGGGATAATAAAGATTTCTCTTGCAATAGTCCTTCTGTTGTGGTGGAGCCTCGTCCATTCATAACTTCTAAAGGCAGTGTTTGTTATGATGCCAGCCAAGTCAGCTTCCACCTAGGAAAGACTGATCAGGTTATTGCAAATTTTTCTTCAGCAAAAAATGAAGAATTATCAAGCAATCAAAATGCTTCTATGGATGTCTCTGGTCATTTTGCCGGAGAAAAACCTGTAATTCAAGTTCCTTGTACAAGTCTAGGTGGCATAAGCTTAGTGGACAAAAATGAAGCTATTGATCCTGCAAAGAATCATACTGAGTCTCTAGATCATTACAATCCTGCTGTGGATTCACCATGCTGGAAGGGGGCTCCAGTTTCTAATTTTTCTCAGCTTGAAGTTTCTGAGGCTGTCACTCCACAAAATATGAAAAATTTAGAAGCCTGCAGTGGTTCAAATCATCAAGGTTATCAAACATTTTCTGTCAGTTCTGATGATGCTGTAAAAGTTTCACCTGAAAAAACAAGTGAAAAGTCAATCCAACAAAAAGGCTGGAGTTTGGAAAATTATTCAGCTTCTTCTATGAAGAGGCCTTTGGCTGATAACATGTTACACAGAGAAGGAATTGATCATTTTGTGAACTTTGGAGCTAATTGCACAAAGCCTAGCTTGTTCCATCAGGTTCAAATTTCTGATGATGCCCTCCCTAACAAATCATTTGATGATTCTAATGGTAAACTGCCTCAGAATGAGAAACAAAGTTGTGAAAGTGGTAAATGGACTACTGAAAGTAATTCTGCACCAGTTATTAGTGTTGCTGATGTCGGGATGAATATGAATGACGACCCAGATGAATGTTCATCACATGTTCCATTCCATGCTGTAGAACATGTATTATCTTCACCGCCTTCTGCAGACAGTGCTTCTATTAAGCTAACTAAAGCTTGCGGAGGAGTATCAACACAGAAGACATATATTAGGACAGTGATTGATACTATGCAGAACCTGTCAGAATTGCTTATATTTCATTTATCAAATGATCTGTGTGATCTGAAGGAAGATGATTCTAATGCTCTTAAAGGCATGATCAGTAATCTTGAATTGTGTATGTTAAAGAATGTGGAGAGAATGACTTCAACACAAGAATCAATTATTCCTGAAAGAGATGGTGCTCAACTTTCTGGGAAGTCATCTAAGCTTCAGAAGGTAAATTTTTTTATTTTCTTATTTGTAGTAACTCATCTTATCAACTCATTTCTTTGTGGCCTTTAATAGTCTAGAAAGGCTCTTGACCAAAAACATTTAAATTTTGCTTCTTTATTTTCATCTCTTACCAAAAGGCAATTTTCTATACAAAACAATATCCAACATTTCGCTGTCCTTCAACCCCCTTCTCCTTTGCTTCTTAAAGACAAACCATTTTAAGGACTAAATGCAGTTATGATCACTTTGACAGAAAAGAAGGAAGATCAAAGAGAGGGGAAATGAGAGAAAGGTAGACAGGGAAGGGGGAGGGTTGCAGGGGGGTGGGAAGAGAGGGGAAGGGTGAGAAGGGGAGAAAACAAATTATGAATAGTAAAAAAAACTTACTACTGTAATCAGCATAATATCGGTTGTAGAAGTCTTAACAGATCATTCAAATTAGATAAAATTACAATGAAAATCATTGGTCAAAGGTGAAAAAGACGTGAAAATACTTGGATTCTTTTGGTCACTAGGCCTTGTGGAAAAGTGATATTTTGAGTGCCTGAACTTTTTATGGTTTTTCTCCGTGCCTGAACTTTCTCTTCCCCCAGACAGATACAAAAGAGATTTGGAATCAAGTGTTTTTATTTCTATTTGTTATGGTGACCACATGTTGTAGGATTGATTAAGATAATATGGAAAAAGAAATGCTTTGCTTGCCACATCATCTGGTACATGAACTCTTGATTAAAGGAGAAGTGCCCTTCACATGATAATCCCATGTGTGCTCAAGGTTACAAGGAGCGTAATGAAAACACTCGTAGTACATACTGGATAAATGATTTTATCTTCATTCTAAACCAACCAAAGGAAGTTCATAGGAAACTTAAATAAATAAAAATTCATTCTATCTAGTAATAGTGAAAATGAGAGGAACGAAAGGAGAAGAGTTGTGTCATGTGTAACGGCAGTAAAACCAAGCACCTTTTTCCCTATTGTTTTAGTAAATTATAGCAGTTTTAGTATTAGAAAAGTATAAAGGAACTTGATTGCAATTTTATCTTCTTATTTAGACAATTGCACAACAATAAATTCTGATTAACTGGTATCAGGCATTCAAAATGTTATCCATTCTGTAAAATGTGGAAGTTGAAGGCTTAGTGGACCTTTCTGTTCTTCCACAAATATTTCATGAGTAGAAATGATGAGAGGAAAAGATCTTTCCATGATCCAGCTCTGTAATTTCCTTTTTGGCAGTGAATTGGTATTCTTCATTTATTCTAGTAAACTATTTTCCCATTCAGAAAATAATAGCTTCGATGTCTCAATATTTTATTCCTATACTGAATAATGAACTGTTCAGGGTACAAATGGGAATGGCTTTCTGATATCTAGAAGCGATCCTCTTGAATTTCAATACTCAGTTAAATATCAGCATGTCCAGGACGAGCATAACATTTCTTCTGGTAAGAATGATGAGACATTGTCAAGTTATGTTTCTGTTAGAGCTGCTGCAGACATGTTGAAACGTGATAAAATGACCCAGGTATTCTTTCTCCTGTTTGCTTTAGTTCTGTGACATTGAACCATACAATTCCTTTTCTTATGTAGAAGAAGAAAAGGAAAGATGAATTTCTCTGCCATGAGTTTTGATTTGCAGGCTATAAAGAATGCTCTTACTGAGAATTTTCATGGTGAGGAAGAAACAGAGCCACAAGTTCTTTTGTACAAGAATCTGTGGCTTGAAGCAGAAGCTTCATTATGTTATGCTAGTTGTATGGCTCGCTTTAATCGAATAAAGAGTGAGATGGAGAAATGTGACTCAGAAAAAGCAAATGGTTAACCAAATTACCTTTGTGATATCAAATTTTTCACTGGAATTTTCATTCTTATTTCATCTAAATATATTTTCTGCTGCTCCAGGTTCACCAGAAAACTGTATGGTTGAAGAGAAACTATCAAAGTCCAATATTCGTTCTGATCCATGCACAGGTAACGTGTTGGCATCTAATACTAAGGGTAGCCCTCTCCCAGATACTTCCATTCCAGAGTCTTCTATCTTATGCACAAGCAGCCATGCTGATGATGTTACGGCTAGATATCATATCTTAAAATACCGGGTTGACAGCACAAATGCTGTGAATACTTCATCCTTGGACAAAATGTTGGGTTCTGCAGATAAGTTGTCTAGTTCTCAGTTTTCTCCGTGTCCAAACAATGTTGAAAAAGGGGTATGTGAAGAGAAAGATGGCCAAAAGCCAGACATATCCATCCAGGATTCCTTGGTTTCAAATACAACTAGTCATTTAAATGATGTTGAAGCTTCGGTTATGGCAAGATTTCATATCCTCAAATGCCGGGATGACAATTTTTCCATGCACAAGGAAGAGTCCACAGAAAGTGTTGACCTTGGATATGTAGGTTTGCCAAGGCATTGGCCAACTGGTACGGATGAAACAGAGGACAGAGTTCTGGATGTAAATATGAGAACTCACTTGCAACATCATGATTGTAACTTTACTGAAGACAAACTGCCAGTCAAGGAGTTCCATCTATTTGTCAAGGATGACCCAGTGATTGGTTCTCGTGATATCAATAGGCTTGGGGATCAATCTCATGCTAGTTTCTGTGATGGCTCTTCGGACTGGGAACATGTACTGTTGGAGGAGCTTGGCCAGACTGTTGAACCTTGAAATAGATAATTGATATTTCTCAATGACGGATGATATCTATCCTCTCTTGAATGACATGTATATAATGTGATTGGACATCAGTCTTTCTTGGCTTTCTTTAAGTACTGACTGCTCTTTTCCATGTATAAAGCTTTTAAGACTTGTTGCAGCTCAAAAAGGCTTTAAGCTGAATCACTTTCGTTCATATTGATTTGTGATTTTTATAGCTAAATGCCTTGTTGTAGAGAAAAGGCCTTGGCAGCTGGTATTTTCTGGTAGTTCATTTGCTGCAAGCACCAAAGTTATCATCTCATGGAAATTTCTGAACCAGTCCTGCATATGGAATATTACTTCATATGCTTGCTGAAAGTAGGCAACTGAAAATTGCCTGGATGGAGTTCTCAAGACAAGTTCGACATCAAGGACAAGAAGGTAACACTAGAACATAACCTACGAGCAGATTAGCTTGTGCAGGGGATTAGAGCCATGCAAACACGCCATACGAAAGGTAATTAACTGGTTGCCTACAAATTTTTACTATAGCTAGATGCTATTCTTGAACTCAAATGATCAGGCATATCCACCATGTAATATACTCCTTGTTTACCAAAGTGCCAACATGTTTTGTCCTGGCAAGCAAATCCTGGTCTAGGAATTTCTAAAATTAACTCAGCTTCATATGAAGAAAATTGACATTGATTAACTCCATGTTCCAAGAACCATCAAAATTGATGAGGTGCGGCACCAAGGTATATATGGCATAAAAACCAAATTATCATGGTAGATATTGACTAAAGCATCATCTACAACATACCGCCTAGCATAAAAATATCTCTTGTTCTACTTCTTTATAAATTTACGCCTTTGACTCATGTTTTGATGCTTTTTTGTTTGGGGAATTTACACCCATATGCTTTTTTTAAAAGTAATTACAAAAATATTTCTTGTTTTACTTCTTTACAAATCTATACCTTTGACTTAAGTTGTCATGACCCGACCTTGTGGGTCTGTGACTGGCACTAGGGAATAAGTAGGCGTAAGGCTATCGAATTCCGTAGTAAGCCTGACCATTCATTAACTCAATCAAATTGAAATTCAGACTCAATCCAAAGCATGGTTCACAATTAACCTTAACCATCAAATTCTACATATTTAATTCGGTCTGCCTGCATAATTAGGGAAGACCTAAATTTATATAATTTAAAATTTCTACTGCAGAGAATCTAAAATTTTACAAGTCAAGCAATACCAAAATCAATTACATCAATCCGATGATGAAGGAGTCGGGTTGCTATATAAGAACTGTAGGAAGGCTAATAATCACCTGAAAAGCAGTGAAATTAAGACTGTCAGTCTCGAGAGAGAGTTACAATCATATATCCAAAGACAATTTCAAACTCAATAACACATTTATTTAATTTGAAGTAGACATTAAGTCATGCAAAAATATACATACATGCCATGCTTAAATAAAAAAAATAACTTTCACATACTACGGAACGGAATACTTCAGAACCCTAATCCCAACACTAACATCTCAACTCTCTCATTCCAACAGAACTGGCGCCCACAGAGCGATGCTCGACCAGGGTCCTTAACTCCAGTTCAGTCATTTAATTTTCACTATCAATCTTAGCCTTTCGACTCTCTTACTCCAATAAGACTGGCGCCTAGAGAGCGAAGCTCGACCAGGGTCCTTAACACCAGTCTGGTCACTTAGGTTTCCAAATAAGCCGGCGCTCAGAGAGCAATGCTCGACCAGGAACCTTTACTCCGGCAAACTCACTCTACTCAGCCCAGAGAGCAATGCTCGACCAGGGCAAGTCCTAAACTTTTCTTTTAAACTTACAAACCTTTACCCCTTATTTTCTGTCTCTAATTCATACCGGTGCAACTCATCAAATAGCATGTTCTACAGCCGTCCCAGCTTTGACGACCTCCTAGCTCTGCTTCGATGCCTCCGGTGGAGCGAGCCGAATTGACGGATTATCTCATCATGGAAAACAATTCAATCAATAACATTGAAATATTTGACAATTACCCTTAGGTCTAGATTCATAGGACTGACTGTCTAAAAATTTGACTCGAGTAAATTCTACCGAAAATTCAGCAGAACCTCCCCTAAACATGGTTGTTTACCCCCCATAAAACGGGTCCAGGACCTACCAGAAAACAGTTCAAATATTCAACAATTTATTTTAACGGGAGTCGGGTTCCCAAGATTTCACTATTTTTACCGACTTCGCCGCACATCACAAATCACGACTAGTGGCAGATAGTCCGACAAACTATTTATTTTAACTAACAATATTTCTAATGCTCAACACAATTTAATAAACACATAATTTTATTAATGAATTCTAAAATCAACGGGCCAGAGAATTACCTAGACACTTGATCGCTCGGTCGACTCGCCTCCCACCGCCGGAGTCCGATCGACGATCTGAACGCACCATCAGACTCGAAACGACGCGCTGATGACGATCCCAGCTTCTGATCTTTCGATCCAACCCCCTATCATCCGAAGAGATTTACGGATGATCTCAGCTGTCGATTTTCAAACAGATTATGATCGCCACGAAACCGGTGCCATTAGAAAGCTTGAGCTGAGGAGAGTCCGAATGCCTTCCGATCATCCATCCCTCGCCGGAAAAGCTTAAAATTCTGGCTGCCCCTACTCTTTTCACCTCACCGGATCTTGCAATTATGGCAGCCTCTAAGAGAGATGATGGGCAAAGAAGAAAGCTCACCGGTTGCTGGTCATTTTGAGACCAGAACCACCCAAAATGGCTGCTAGAGACGACCACAATGACGGCGAGAAGCTACTGCCCCCTTCCGCCTATTTGCTGCCACCTGACGCCGCCGGAGTTGCTGCCACCTCCTCCATCGAGTTCGCGGGCCTTTGCTGCATCTCGGGCCCGCTCCGCCGTGTCCCAGACGGACGCAATCCCCGTCTGCCATGGAAGCCGACCCGAGCTCCCCTCTCCCAACGTCTTTTTCTTCTTCCTTCTTTTCTTCTTTTCTTTTCTTTCATTCATTATCGGCATTTGGTCCTTAACTTTTCTTCTTCACCATTTAGTCCCTCAATTTTTAATTACTAGCAATTTCGCCCAATAAAATTTCCGATTAATTCTCAAACTTTTTTTTTACCTTTTCAATTAAGCCCCTAACTATTTAATTTGGGCCACAACAAAATTATTGAAAATAAAAAATTACTTATTTACCTTGTTATTAAATATAAAATTATCAAAAAGCCCTTGCCGATATATTTAATTATAAAAATACCAAACATACAAATTTTCATTAAAACTTCATATTAATAAATTTATATTTTTAATCCTTATTCCAAAATAAATTTCTAATTTAATCCTAACATAATTAATTTAATTAATTAATTTGCTAAATATTTTTCAATTAAAATTTAACACCATTAGCTAATTAAAATGCCCTTTTCTCCAATAATTCTTTTATAAAATATCATTTACTAATTCTTTCATAAATTTCAATAAAGAAATTAATTTATATATTCATTTTGGGGGAAAATTGAAAGATCGAAATTATAATCCATTTTCCAAAGAACTTAATTAATTTCTTAAAAATCAAACTAATTGGATATATAAAATAACTCCCTTATTTGTCTAGCATTAAAATTTCATTTAAATCATTCCAATTAAATCAAATAAAAATAAAGTAAAATTAATTTAAATAAAAACTCATTTATTAATTACTATTAATATTATCATTTATTAAAAGAAAATTTCGAGTATTACATAAATAAATAAATAAAATACATTAATTATACATTATATAAAAATATATAAAATAATTTTAAGAGTATATAGTGAGCAGTATATACTAAGTATATATCGAGTATATATAAGTATATATTTTCTTAATTTAGTAAATTTATATAAATATTGTGTTTGTTTGATATATATCTTATAAGAACTTTATATATGGACTATAATATGAATATGATATATAAAAGGACTATGTCAATTATATATTATATAAAAAAATTTATTTTCTAAAAAAGATATTTAAACAATTTTTAAGGTAAACAGTAGATAATATATATTAAGTATTAGGACTGAGCATGGATCTCGGTAATTCCCGCCCGAACCGAATAACCATACCGAAAAGTACCAGAACTGAAAAAACCGAAAATTTTTATAACCGAATTGAACCGATCTGAATTTTTTTACTATTACAGTATGGTACTAGTTCTTTAATAAAAACCGTACCGTAACCGTACCAGAACCGATCCGTCTTGTACTGGTCCGGACCAAACCGTAAAACCGAATTTTTTATATATATTTATAAATAATTATTTATATTATATAAAAAATACATATATTAAAAAAAATAATACATATACTCTATTAAAAATTATTTTATATTTATCATTTATATAATTCAAGCAATTGTTATCGAAATATAAAAAATAATACATATTAAAAATAACTATAATATTATAATATACTTTATACTCTATAAACAATATAAGTTATATATATTAATATGTCATATAGTATATTGATACTAGTAATATAGTATACATACGATAATACTAGATTTAAAATTTATTTACTATCTAGAAATTTTTGACAAGTTAATTAAAAAATTACTTAATTTAATAAAAAGTTATATAAATTAGTAAAAATTATAAAAGATATTATTATATAAATATAATATTATTTACACTATATTTATTAATAAATTAATTTTTAATTATATAATATTTTTATTTTAAGAATAATAATATTAATTATACTAAAAGTATTCATTTATATAAATATTAAAATTAAGAAATAAATATTTTAAAAATAATTTTTATATTATTATACTAATAAAACTTAAAAAATTAAATATTTAGAAATAATTAATTTATTAACTTTTAAAATATTATAATTTAATATTAAAACATAAAAAATATATTAAATTATATTTATAAATTTAATTTTTTTTGAAAAAAGATCAAACAAAACTTGAAAAAAAATTGTCAAAACATCTTTTAACAATATAGAAGTTCTTTACTTCCTACAACAACGGAGCTCCTCATTTGTTGTCAAGATTGGCTTAGTAGTTCAAATAAACATATTCAACTAGAAGAATCAATAGAGGATATTGAAAGTATAGAGTCAGGTAAAGTTTCTTTACTTCTTACATATGTTTGTTTATTGTTGATGTTGTTAAGTATTATTGATGTAATATTTTACTTTTGTTGTAGGAATTATTCAAGATCCTGAGATTGGTGAGTTACTTATGCCAAAATTAAATGTGGAGTGCTAATTTTGAGGGGAGGTAATAACATTCCTTTGCTAATTTTGGACATGTATTTTAGTGCTACATAAAGTTTATAAATTTATTTATTTTAATGATTGCCATCTGTAAAATATTTTTATGCTTGCAGTAATATATATTTTAATGGTTTATCTTTGAATATTGAATGAATTATTGTATTTGAAAGTGACTGAATTGCGAAACAGGTTGTTCAAGAATGTGATTGCAATTTTAATTTAAATTTTCTCTAAATGTATTTGATTAAAGATGAGATTAAAGTTATATTTTTAAAATTATTTAGAATCGAAAATAGCACCGAACCGAACTGTATTGAACCGTACAATACGGTATTGGATCCTTTTATGTTTGGTACGGTACTGGTACCTTCAATTTTAAAATAACCGAGGTTTAGTATGGTACTGGTGATTTATAAATAACCGAATTGGACCGATCCGTGCTTAACCCTATTAAGTATATAATCAGTCTATTACAGGTATATGATACTTTGGTTTTTATCGAATTTTCTCTGTTTAGATTTTAACATCATTTTTTATATTATTTTATATATCGATATGGACATAATATTTATTATCCTTATTGATATATCGAGCATTCTCATACTGAAGGACAACAACTTTCTAAACTTTATGAAGATAATGTCGAATCAAATCAAAATTAAAACGCAGTGAACAAGAATGGAGACTCGGTATCAAGTTTATTTCAAATATAGAAAAGGCATCATCGAAGTATATTATGAGTATATTCAACTTAAATTAAAATAAATTCATAAATTTAATAATATATAGTATATTTTAATTATATTATAAGTATATAGTAAGTATCTACTACCATTTTTGAATTTATTAAAATCTATATATTTCCTGCAAAGTACTATAGGTTCTAATAAATAATTCTAATCACTCATAACTAATTATAAAAACTATTTAGTTACACAAGGTTTAATTTATAACATCAATTCATGAAATTGAATCTAAAAGCTATTGCTACTAAATATTTTTTGTATCAAAGTTTACGTATCTCATATTTTCTTTCCAATATCCATTGTGGTAAAAAGAAATAGATATTTTATCCACATATACACACACACACACACGCACATATATATATATATATAACTTATAACTGATGTATGACATTTATATATCTATATTATATAATAATCAATATACAAAAATTTATAAATTATATATCAAGCACATACAATATAAACACAAATTTACTAAATTCTAAAATATATACTTGTGATATATATATATATATATATACTATATTTTGAGTTTCCTACAAAATAGATTTAAGTATTTAGCTTTCTGTAGAATCGAGTTTTGAAATTCAATATTCATCTTCTATAACTTTTAAATACTAAGAAAATCACATAATGTGGTCGTTTTTTGAAGTATTTTAGTACATTTAAATTTAAACTAACACAAAAAATCAACTAAATAAAAATTTGACTTGGATTTAACTCTCATAAGATTAAGAAAATAATGAATTTATCTTCAAAAAGTCTCTAATCTTTAATTTTTCTATTTGATGATGTGAATTTATGAATTATTGTGAGATAGTTGTTAGATTTACTGCAATCTTTTTTGAGTTTGGATCAAGATTTATCTTGAAAAATATCTATAATTTTCTATTATTAACTGATGTGTTAAATTTATTACTCGCAAGTGCAGGAACTGCTTTTATAGTAAAGCAGTAAATTGACTTCGAGGTCTATCTCTTAAGGAACTCTGAGTCACTTATTATAAAGACTAATTATCAACATAAAACAAAATAAATTTAAACACTTTAAAATAATATTTTGAGAGATATAAAATTCATAAAAATAAATACACTAATAAAGTAAATATGCGAATGAGATGATTTCTGAAAACTATATGATAAAAACAGTATTTAGCCTGGCTAATTACTTAATAATCTCCTTGTTTTAACCTTAAACATAGATCTAATGAATGAGATGGTGATGTTTATTTTCCTTTAATTTCTCAATCTAATGATGTAACTAAAATTTCTTATATAAACATAGATTGAAGCAAAGATGATGTCTCTAATACATTCAACCTAAATATTTTCATAACAATAATTATTATTAAATTAATATGATAGTCAACCAATAATAATAACTGGAACTAATAAAAATATGAAGGTAAAAAAATACTCATTAATTAAAAAGATAACAAGGTTCATACATAAGTAAAAAGGCAAAACTAAATACTTAAGAAAACTAGCCTAAGATATTTAATTTAACCCAATGATCATGGTAATTAAATAGAAAAACATAAAAACAAAGCTAAAAGGAAAAGCTCTCTTTAGATCCAGAATTTTTCAAGGTAGGAAGATGATTGGTCATCCTTAGATCTTGAAAGAATAACAAAAACTAAGACTAAAAATGTTTAGAGACGATGAACTGTAGAAAGGATTGCAAAAACAAGAATGGTGGACATATGTAAATGAGAGATGCAGCAGTGAGCAGATAAGAGAGACTTCTTCTCCTCTTTTTTAGAACTAGATTTACAGAAATTATATATAGAAAAGAGTCATCCACCAAGATAAGTCTTCATATAGATAAGTATATCCAAGGTAAGTCTATCTAATAAATAAAACTATAAATATCTTATTTCCACCAAATATTATTCCATAATAACTCTTATTATAAATCCTAATAATAATATAAAATAACTAAATTGTCCCTTAGGTAAATAGTAGAATTGGGCTAGCACACACGTATAGATCCACGTGTCCCAGTCTTGGGCGTTGACACAAACATGTCCAATTAAGCTTATTTTTTATTATTTTTCTTCATATTTCTCTCTTTGGTTAATATTACCTGAAATTGGATAATGAAGCTAAAATGAGCAAAAAGGACATATTTCTATCATATTATATATAGAGAATATATAATTAAAGCTCTAAAATACCATAAATAATTATATATAATGTAGACTTATCAAATACCTCCACACTTAAACTTTTAGTTATTCTCAGGTAAATAGCAACTTAGAAATTAATTTTGCCAAGACTCATAAAGAACAATCATAATCAGCTTCAAGCTATTACTCAAAAGAATTTCACTAATGCAAAAATCATGCCAATCTAAGAACTACTTGAATCATCAATCTTTCTTCAAAAGTATAAACTTAATCATTGTTGACAAAAGATTCAAACATCTAATCCTTCACACATATTTCACAACAAATAGCATACATGTCTTTAAAGGATACAATTGTGATGCATAATCTAAATCATCATAACTTATTCAAAAGAAAAACCTTCATTTAAAATAAGAGATAATAGGCATTTGTTTTACATCACTTTTATTTTGAAGCTTTTTTATTTTTCTTTATTTTTCTTTTTTTCTTACACCCCTTTGGGTTTAAAATTGATACTTAAGGAATTATTTTCTTTCTTGAGAAGTTATGTCTTTTTATGTAAGTAGAAACATGGGTAATAAATACACTTGGTTACTCGACAAAACATACATCAAGATGCTTTGTATACTCATAATCTTAATTGCCTTTTTTACTCGAAATCGACATTAGTCATGAAGATTCTCGGTTACAAAGCAATTAAAATTAGCAGAGTAGATTAAGTTACTTAGAGCTTTTACTAACCCATATCATATCTCACAAATTTAAGCAAACCAATTTAATAACCAGGAGATAATAATCTAAATCATACACTTCTAATTATACCCAACTCAAACTTGTCAAACTACTCATTATTTCATATGCAAAAAATAGATACTTGATCAATTAAACACACCTAAACTCATGAGTTCACACATACATATTTTAAATACTAACTCAAGAGTTAAAAAAAACTTGGCATAATAGCATTCTTTCATTGACTCTTATAAAGAATAATAACAGAAGGCTCAATAGAAAAATCTAAAATTTTACTAAAATTAATCAAAGTTGCTAATTCACATGGCATATAAAATTTATTAAAGGAATTATTTTATTTCCCTCCCCCATACTTAAATTTGACATTGTCCTTAATGTCATTAGCATATATGAAAATAAAAAATAAGAAATGAGAAAAGAAATAGAACAATCTCCTCAATTTTAGCAATGCAAAGTAAGCCATGAACTTGAATTCCAAACTCCATTAATCCAATATTAGAAGCACACTTAAAAATACATCATTGATAATTATAAAAAAATAGAAAGAAAGAAAAATAAAAAATCCTAAAGAACCTAGAAAAATTAAATCCTAAGGCAACTACAATGATATTCTAAAATAACTAAACATAAATCCTAAAATAAATCCTAAAACAAAGTCCTAAATCAATGACATGACTATGTATGTGGAGGAGATGGATACGTATTTGATTTTTAAAGAGTATTTTAACTTAAAAACAACTCTATTTTTCTTATAACTAATTCCTAATTTTTATTGAATTTAATTAATTTAATTTTGCCCAAAATTACCCAAAAATTCAAATTTTCGCTCTTCCAGCGCCCAAGCGGGCTACTCCCTCGCCAAGCTGCTGCAGCGTTTGCCTATATCGCGGGCTAGTCAATGCACGCGATGGCAGCTGACTGCTATTGCTCCTTCATTGTGTCTGTGCCCCACATCTGGCTGGGTTGCGGGCTGCTCCGTTCCCACGATTGTGGCGACGCGTCAAGCAGTCTGCGCCAACGCTGATGTTCCGTGTCCCCGTTAACTGCTAGTGCTCCAAAGCCTGTACTCCTTGGGGCCCATTTGAACTACTGGTAATCTTCTATGGGCATGTGCGCTGCTGTATGTCACGTGCCCGCCTCGCAACCAGGCAAGGAAGGCTACCGATGCGCCAAAAAACTGCCCAAATTATGCCCGCATGGACGGACACGTCCGTGTTGGATTCAACACTGCCCGTGTTGACCAACACGCCCACGGACACGCCCGTTTTGTTTCAACCTTGCCCGTGTTCACCAACACGCCTAAGGACACGCCCGTGTTGGCTGGATACAAATGCGAAAGGCCTAGAAGCTTCGGGAAACACGGCCACAGTAGGTAACACGGCTAATTATCCCAGACCGTGTTCCCAACACGGCTTTGAGCACGGCCATGCTCCCAACCGTGTTACCAACACGGCCAGGAACACGGCCATGTTGGCGGACAGGGGGAAAAATGCTATAAATACCCCCTCTTTGTACCATTTCGAAGGAAGGAAGGAAGGGAGTGAAAAAGGGAGAGAAAAGAGAGAAAAAGGGCTGGAGAAAGTGAGTCCATAAAAGGGAACAAGGGCAGTAATAAAACAAGAGTGTGTGGGCACAAGGTGTGCCAAAATGTAGCCATATAGCGGGAAAGAGTATTGCTCTACATAGAGCAAAGAGAGATGCTCTATGTAGAGATAGTTGTAGGAATAGTTATGTAAATTAATACAAGGTGTGTGAGTGTGTGTGATATATGAAAGAAGAGAGCTTGTAGAGAGAGGAAGTGTGCTCATTGTAAGTAGCTTTAGTGTGAATTAATCAATACAAGTATACACTTCCATAACTCTTGCGTCTCTTTGTGCCACTTTCGTGAATTTACTTCCGCTAGCGTATTTGCTATTATTCTGCCGGGTTTGGCAATCAAGGGTAGGCTGACTAGCTATCTTGAATTTCGGGGAAATCAAGCAAGCTAGGCCGCACGTGGGCAAAGTTTTGGAGATAAAACAAAACTCACGTGACAGTTGGTATCAGAGCCAAGTTCGAGACATAGCAGAATTGGTATCACGCCATAGTTGGAAGTATAGCGCGGGTAAGTTCTTTGGGAGAATTCTTGCATGAAGTAATGGCCAAAAGTGGTGAGCAATCCGCTTCTACCGCTCCTCTAAGGGAAGGAGGAAAGGGTAGCGGAAAGGGCTGAAGGGATAAGTCCCGAATTGGTGAGCAATCCACTTCTACCGCTCCTCTAAGGGAAGGAGGAAAGGATAGCGGGAAAAGGGCCGTAGGGAGAAGTCCTGAGACGTGGTTGGCGCGATGGAGGAAAGGCTAGTCAAGGGGAGACTGCCATGTCCGATTGGGTTAGGATCGAAGACATGGACCTTCGCATCCAGAAGCCAAAGTCCAAGGGGGACGTCACAGAGCTTCGCGAGGAGATGGAAGGTGCCTTAAATGATTCTCGCCGACAGTTTATCGAGGGACTATGAGGCTCCTAAGAAGTGGACCTTCGCGTCGAGAAGCCAAAGTCCAGGGGGGACGATAGAGAGCTTCGCGGGAAGATGCAAGGTGGACCTTCGCATCCAGAAGCTAAAGTCCAAGGGGGACGACGGGGAGCTTCGCGAGGAGATGGAAGGTGCCGTAAATGTGCTCGAGGGACAATAAGGGACAAGAAGTGGACCTTTGCATCGAGAAGCTAGAGTCCAAGGGGGACGATGTAGAGCTTCGCTGGGAGATGCAAGGTACCTGCAATGTGACTCTTAACCAGTTACTTGGCCAATACTTGGAGAAGGTTGATAAGCTCGAGGGAGCTTAACTTGTGCAAGACCGCGTTGGCAAATAGTGGGGGAGCGCAAGGAGTGACGGTTCACAGAGTCGATGCTCCTAAACCAAAGGCCTACGGTGGGGCTAGGAGTGCTAGGGAGATCGACGAATTCTTGTGACAGTTGGAAGGATATTTTGTTACTTTGAGCATAGTGGACGACGCCATCAAGGTAAAGTCCGTATCTCTCTCTACTTAAGTAATATTATTACCAAGATGGAAGTACGAAGGAAGTGACGAAGGTGGTGGAGATAGAGGGAAAATCTTCCGCCAAGGATGGTAAGGCTTCATGCAGGGATAAGGGCAAGTGGAAGAAGGAAGACAGTGTAGTTCTTCCCGAGAAAGCTTGCCCGCTTCATCTGCGATGGACATCATCGTGCATATGAGTGTCCAAAGCGTGGGAAGCTTGGAGCATTAGTAATCACCGAGGAAGAGAGGCAAGAAGAAGAACGAAGACTTGCTTCCCTTCGACTCCTCAATGCTATCCAAGCTAAAGTGGAGCAAAAGTCTCGTGGTCGGATGTACGTGGAGACGAATATCAGAGGCAGGAGTATTCAAGCCATGGAGGATACCGAAGCAGATACAGGTACATGGCGAAGGAGGTGGCTGACTTTATGAAGTTGCCTTATGAAAAGGAAAAGGGCTTCATTAAAGGGAGAAAATGCAGAGAGGCTACCTATCATTGGCATGGCGAGGAGGACTAACATCCGAATAGGTCAATGGCAAGGTAAGGTCGATATCACCATTGCTCTTATTAATCAACGGTTTTATCTTGGTATGGACTTCCTCGACATGGTGAAGGCATTCTTGGTTTCTTACGCCAACACTATGTGCATAATGGAGAATGGTCGACCTTGTGTTGTGCCGATAAAGAGGGAGTTAAGTCAAGAAAAGATGGTATCGGCCCTACAGCTCTCTAAACAGGATTAAAAAGGAAGGAGCCAACCTTCCTAGCAACCCTCAAGATGAAAGGAGGTCCTCTTGTTTAGGGTGCTATACTTTCAAGCCCTATCCGAGGCATGCTTGACGAGTTCGAAGATGTTATGCCGCCTAAGCTGCCGAAGAAGCTTCCTCCGCAACGAGAGGTGAACCACGAGATCGAGCTGGAATTGGGAGCCAAACCACCCGCCTTTGCATCCTATCGTACGGCGCCTCCGAAGTTAGGGGAACTAAGGAGGCAATTCAAGGAGTACATAGAGCTTCAAAGGCTAGGGTTGAAAGCCTTGAGGGGTAAAGAGCTCTATGTCAGAGAAAAATGCTCATCTGCCCAACGGGAAGTGGTATTCCTAAGGCGTATTGTTGGCGATGGAAAAGATGGATGGATTAAGGGTGAAGGCCATCCAAGAATTGGGAGCTGCCAACCGAGGTGACCGAGGTGAGTTCTTTCCTTGGTTTGGTGAACCATTATCGGAAGGTTCATCAAGGGCTATTCTTCCATTGCCACTCCGGGTGTATTAAGGAAGGGTCAAGCTTGGGAGTAGTCTACGAAGTGCCAACAAGCCTTGAGAGGCTAAAAGAAGGCCATTATGGAGGAGCCTGTCTTAGCACTTCCGGACCCTACGAAGGCATGCGAGACCCAAACCGATTGGGCAAACCGAGAGGATCAGTACACTCTCGGAAGTTATTAGAGGCACTACGCGAGGAGATTGGGCGAAGCTGCTTGATGTTGCCCAATCCTTGTACAACTTGCAAAGAAGTGAGTGTGCAGGCAAGAGTCCATTCGAGGATAGTTATGGGTCGGCAACCCTACACACCAGGTACTCTTGCCTTGATCTGGACGAACCGCAGTCTACCCGCCTTCAAGCTTGCGAAGGAATGGAAGGAGCAAGACGACGTTGCTCGAGCCTATTTTGGAGAAGACATTCAAGCAAGTGAAGGAGCGGGCAGACAACAAGAGGAGACCAATGGAGTTCAAGGACGGGGATAAAGTGCTTGTCAAGTTATACTGGCATAGCAAAGACGACGGACTTCATTGGAGACTCAGGGGAACAAAGGTAGAGTAGCAAGGTAGATCTTCCACAAAGGCATCAAGGTCCATCCCGAGCATGTTGAGGCTTTATAAGGAGGATCACGATGACCCAAGCCGGGGTAAGTCTATAAGAGCTCTTTGGAAGGTGCGGGCTCAGTAGGACAAAGAGGTGGACTACATCATCTCCCATCATAAGGCGCCACAATCCAGACAACCTCCCATGACGGAGTTTCTTGAGGAAGGGACTCCCCGGAAGTGAGACAAGTTGGGAGCTGATTCGCGATTTGTGGCAACTCGAGGAGGAAACCAAGAGCTTACGAGAAGGCAACGAGGGCGTTGCCGGATTGAGTGGGGGAGAATGTCACGTGCCCGCCTCGCAACCAGGCAAGGAAGGCTACCGATGCGCCAAAAAACTGCCCAAATTATGCCCGCATGGACGGACACGGCCGTGTTGGATTCAACACTGCCCGTGTTGACCAACACGCCCACGGACACGCCCGTTTTGTTTCAACCTTGCCCGTGTTCACCAACACGCCTAAGGACACGCCCGTGTTGGCTGGATACAAATGCGAAAGGCCTAGAAGCTTCGGGAAACACGGCCACAGTAGGTAACACGGCTAATTATCCCAGACCGTGTTCCCAACACGGCCTTGAGCACGGCCATGCTCCCAACCGTGTTACCAACACGGCCAGGAACACGGCCATGTTGGCGGACAGGGGGAAAAATGCTATAAATACCCCCTATTTGTACCATTTCGAAGGAAGGAAGGAAGGGAGTGAAAAAGGGAGAGAAAAGAGAGAAAAAGGGCTGGAGAAAGTGAGTCCATAAAAGGGAACAAGGGCAGTAATAAAACAAGAGTGTGTGGGCACAAGGTGTGCCAAAATGTAGCCATATAGCGGGAAAGAGTATTGCTCTACATAGAGCAAAGAGAGATGCTCTATGTAGAGATAGTTGTAGGAATAGTTATGTAAATTAATACAAGGTGTGTGACTGTGTGTGATATATGAAAGAAGAGAGCTTGTAGAGAGAGGAAGTGTGCTCATTGTAAGTAGCTTTAGTGTGAATTAATCAATACAAGTATACACTTCCACAACTCTTGCGTCTCTTTGTGCCACTTTCGTGAATTTACTTCCGCTAGCGTATTTGCTATTATTCTGCCGGGTTTGGCAATCAAGGGTAGGCTGACTAGCTATCTTGAATTTCGGGGAAATCAAGCAAGCTAGGCCGCACGTGGGCAAAGTTTTGGAGATAAAACAAAACTCACGTGACATGTAGTGATAATGCTACGTGCTCGTGCAGATTCTCGCTACCACAAAGTGGCTCTCCCGAAAAATAATTTTTAAATAATTTTTAATTAATTTCTATACATTGTAGGGCAAGTAATTAATTAAAAACATAGACTTTGAAGGAAAATTAAAAATTAAAAATACTTAAATAACTAAGAATTGAAGAAATTGACAATTTTTAATAAAAAATAATATTTATTAATAATTTAGACAAAAATAAATATTTGACTAAGGAAAGCACTAAAGTAAAAAAAATAACTAATATCAACTAGATAAAACTTAACTAATTTTTAACTACTCACAAGCATATTAAAGAAAGAACTAGGTCCTAATCCTATAAGGGAATGAGACAAGTCTAGAGTCAAATGATTTTCAATTGATATTTTTTTAATGATTAATAAATATTCAACATATTAAGCACAAAATATCTATATAATAAAATAAGATAAGTTAAATATTAAAATGTAATATTAAAAAATAAGTTGACATGTTATCGCATGGAGAAATACTGTCCTTTAAAAATTAAAAAAAGTAGGAATACTAACTTTTCTTTCACAGGCCTAAAAAGCAAACATAACAAATTAAATCCTAAAAATATCTTAAATGCATAAAAATAAAATATATTTGAAGTATGGATTTATACTCTTAATGCGAACATCTAAAGTGTCATGGAAGCTCTTATTAATTGATAATGAAATATCATCATATAATTTATTATAAACAAGAGAATCTAAATAATCAACAAATGAACACTCATTATTAGTAGATTTAGGAGATACAATCAGAGAATCAAACACTTTTAAATTCAATAGTCTCTCCTAAAACTGTCATGGTAAATTTTTAATTATGTTTATATCAATCATAGTTTTCATAATTTCTATGAAAGGTCTACCAAGGAGTATAGTTTGCTCATTATCCCTTGCTGGTATATTTTCCATATCAAGCACTACAAAATCAACAAGAATTTTTAACTTACCTACTTGAACTAGCAAGTCTTCCACTATACCTCTAGGATATTTTATTGATCTATTAACAAATTGTAGAGACGTGGTGGTTGGCTTCAACTCTTATAAGCTAAGTTCTGCATAAATCGAATAAGGCATCAGTTGATGGTTGCTTCCAAATCCAACATGGCTTTTGTAATCTTCTTATCATCCATTATAATATTAATGGTGAAACAATTAAGATCCTTCATTTTAAGAGGCAACTGAAGTTGAAGCTCAATATTTGCTTTTTCCAATACTTGTACTTTTTTATTGTTCGCATATCGCCTTTTGTTGGTGTTTAACTCTTAAGAAAATTGTGCATAAGCTGGCTAATTTCTAATAACATCCAACAAAGATATATTAGTATTAATTTTAGAGAGCATCTTAATATTTTTAAAAAAATTATTTGCTCTCTTTGAGTCGGTTGGGAAAAGGAATAGGTGGCCTATAAGGCTGAGCTACCTTATGGAATTCAGGTCCAGAAAATGCTTCATTTTCTTTCTTCTCAAGCCTAAGATTAGGCTCTAATTTCTATGTCTTTTGCATTATCTCTTTATTGAACTTTTACTTCCACTAATCCATCATCTTTAGGTATACCTGCATAAAATGAAGCTTTTTTAGTTTTCATATCAATCTTATTATCAACAACCTCACCTTTTCTAATAATGGTAATAAAATTAGCTTGGTCAGGTTGACTTTATAGTTTCTCTTTCTTGAGCTCTTGAACAACTTCAACAATTTATTCCATTTGAGCTTCTAAACGTTTCATTGAAGTCTCAATAAAATCTGTTTTTTTCTCATTTCTCTCCATTGATTCTATCATAAGAAGCCATCATAAATGATTGAAGTGTTTCTTCCAAACTTGATTTTCTTTGTTTATTAGATTAAAAATTTTGTCCTTGATCTTGAAAGGAAAGATTGAAATTCCTTTGAAATTGAGAATATTGGTCTTAGTAACGAGGTTGATTCGAGTTTCTCAATAATTATGATAGGTTCAACCTTAATTTTTTGGTCTTTTGATGTAAGTAAAATTTACTCATAAACTTTTGGTAAACTTCATCCAATGTTCTCAAAGTATTAGGAGGCAAGGTCATTAACCAAGCCTTTGCTTTTTTTTTTTTTCAATGCATAAGAAAAACACCTCATTCTTAATTGATCTTCATTAAGTCAAGATAATAGAAAAATATGAACTATGACATAAGATTCTCTAATAAATGTTAATAGATATACCATAAAATGAAGAAAGCTTATTAAAATGAATGTTTTTAAATTCATATATAATTTCTAGATGCATCACCTAGAACTATGCATGAAGTAGTGTTACCAATTATAGGCCGAGCATAATCCTTCATTGACATTTGCCTTTCAGCTGCTACTTGTCTTGGTGGGATTGCCATGATCTCAACTTCTTATTTTGATTTCTCTTCAATCTTTTTCTCAATGTCTTCTTCCTCTAGCTTTTATGGCACAAACTCATTCTTCATTTGTTGATCTTCTTCTATCTTTTTAACAGTTGATCTCAAGTTGTATGGATTTTTGGTTGATATATCACTGAGTTATTTTTTTTACTAGGCATATAAAATAAAAGAAAATTTTAGATCTAAAACTTAAAAATAAAATAAAAACACATAAATAACACAAAATAAAAATTTGACAATCAATCAATATAATAAAATTTGGACATAGTTCCCCGACAACGGCGCCAAAAACTTGATAGTCAAACTTAGTACTCGTAAGTACACGAACCATTCTTATAGTAAAGCGGTAAATTCACCTTGAGGTTGATCTCTCAAGGAACTATGTGGTCACTTATTATAAAGATTAATTATTAACACAAAACAATAAAAATAAATTTAAACACTCTAAACCAAGAGAGGACATGGTAATTAAATAGAAAGACATAAAAACAAAGCTAAAAGTAAAAACTCCCTTTAGATCCAGAATTTTTCAAGGTAGGAAGATGATTAATCCCCACTTTCTACTTCTTGAAAAGCTCCTTAGATCTTGAAAGAATAATAAAACTAAAACTAAAAATGTTTGAGAAGATGAAATGTAGAACGAATTACAAAGACAAGAATGGTGGACAGATGGAGGTGAAGGATGTAGGAAAGAGCAAATAGGAGAGACTTCTCCTCCTCTTTTTTAGAACTATATTGGTAGAGATATATTTAGAAAAGAGTCCTCCACCAAAATAAGTATTCCGAAAAATAAGTATGTTTAAGATAAGTCTATCTAGTAAATAACATTGTAGATATTATTATCTTCTACCAAATATTATCCCATAATAACTCTTAATGTAAATCCTAATAATAATACAAAATAACTAAATTGTCCCTTAAGTAAATAGTAGAATTGGGCTAGCAGAGCAAATAGTGGGTCTACGTATCTCAGTCTTGGGCATTGACACAAATATAGCAAATATAAGATTTTTTTTAGTATTTTTCTCCATTTTTCTTTTTTTTTTAGCTAATACCTTAAATTGGACAATTAAACTAAAGTGAGGTAAAAATACATATTTTCATCAATATTATATATAGATAATATGTAATTAAATCTCTAAAATATCCTACATAATTTTAAAGAACATGCATTAGTTGGTTGCTAATACCAAAACACCAGCTTGTTGGTGTTATTTTGATAATCTGACAATGAAAATGGAATCAGCAATGTCGAGAACCCTTACCATTGGTGTTTAAGCAACAAACAATGTTCGCCGATGCCGAGACTTTACTGTCACGATCCATCGTTCCAGCTACTTCAAATGACAAACCCACTTTTGTAGACGCCTAATGTCATGAGCTATTCACTGGTGAGCTTCAATCAAGTTTTCATCACTGTTGAATCTTTCTAGCCATAGGATTCTAGCGAACCCTAAACAATGATTTTAGCAGATTTTCTGAGATATTAAATCGAGCCTCCTCGCATAAGTCGCACTCCAATATTCTAGTTAGTTAAAGAATTATTAGCTGATTGTTAATATTTAGGAATTTGTATCTCTCCCACATTGCTAAGTTATTAATTTTGAGCACATTGCTAAGTTAACAATCTTGAGGTACCTTCCAAGCCTATATAATAGAGGCCTCACTTTGTTATTCATTCATTCCAAAAATAAGAGAAAAATATTAGAGAGTTAAGCAATTATTTTTCTCCTATTATAAACAGAGAATTTTAATATTTTCTCCTTTATAAATAAAGAGATTGTAACTCTTATTATTTTCTTATAGTGAAATTCTTCTATCCTTGCGTGGTTTTTACCCTAATTTGTTTAGGAGTTTTCCACGTAAATCTGTGTGTTCTATTGGTGTATTTTATTTTTCCTTTATCTTTATTTTCTCAAATTATTAGTTGTGATTTTGCTCTATCAGGTTCATATTTTTCTACAATTGGTATCAGAGCCTGGTTGGCAAGAAATTTCTTAAAATTCTGTGGTTGCAGCTCAATCTGATCTTTCATATCAGAAAAGGATTTTGAGGTTTCTTTTGTGCAAAAGAGCTTGTGTGGAGTAGTAAGAACACTTACAATTTAGGGAAGGTTCTGTCTAAGGAGATTGATATTTAAGGGATCCACTTGTGACCCTCCAGTCTTTCCTGGAAACTTACCTAGTGAGTTGTGTTCATTACTGCGGTTCATTTTACAAGCTAAAAAGCACCGTTTGTGATAGAAGCAATGGCAACAAAATTTGAGATTGAAAAGTTCAACGGGAGTAATTTCTCATTGTGGAAATTAAAGATAAAGGCTGTATTGAGAAAAGACAATTGTCTTGCGGCGATCAGTGAACGACCGACAACACTCACAAATGATAATAAGTAGAACGAGATGGATGGGAATGCTATTGCAAACCTTCATCTGACACTTGCAGATGGGATCTTGTCCAGTATAGAAGAAAAGAAAACGACAAAGGAGATTTGGGACCACCTCACTAGACTGTACGAAGCCAAGTCATTACACAACAAAATTTTCCTTAAGAGAAAACTTTACACATTAAGAATGTCAGAATCTACTTCAGTGACAGAGCACCTTAATGTCTTGAATACTCTATTTTCTCAACTCACATCTTTGGGCTATAAAATAGAGTCACAAGAACGTGCAGAACTTCTACTCCAAAGTCTACCTGATTCGTATGATCAACTCATCATCAGTTTGACAAATAATATTGTTACCGAAATTCTAGTCTTTGATGATATAACAGCCGCTATTCTTGAAGAAGAAAATCGGCGAAAGAACAAGGAAGATAAGCAGGCAGGTTCACAACAGGTGGAAGCCTTGATGGTGATGAGAGGGAGATCAACAGAACGTGGTCCAAATGGGAGTCACAATCATGGTAGATCAAAATCAAAAAGTAAGAAGAATTATAAATGCTACCATTGTGGTAAGAAAGGTCACCTGAAGAAGGATTGTTGGAATTTGAAGAATTCCAATCCTCAAGAGAATGTGGCATGCACTTCGGATGATGGAAACGTATTGTGCTGTGAAGCAGCAATATCAACTGAGAGCATGAAGAGATTTACTGATGTATGCCTTCTTGACTCAGGAGCAACTTATCACATGACCTCTCGAAGAGAATGGTTCCATCATTATGAACCTGTCTTAGGAGGATCTGTGTATAGTTGTAAAGATAAGGCCTTAAAGATCATAGGCATTGGAACCATCAGGTTGAAGATGCACGACGGTACAGTTCGCACTATTCAAGGAGTGTGACATGTGGAAAGTCTGAAGAAGAATTTGTTATCTATGGGGCAGCTGGATGATCTTAATTGCATCATCAAAGTTCAGAAAGAAATCGTGAAGATTAGCCGAGGAGCGCTTGTAATTATGGAGATGTGGACTGGGAAGACAGTTGATTATTCAAACCTCCACATATTTGGAAGTCCTATGTATGTGATGTATAATATCCAAGAAACTATAAAGCTGGATCCAAAATCCAGGAAGTGTTTGTTCTTGGGATATACTGATGGTGTGAAGGGGTATCGCCTGTGGGATCCCACTGCCCACAAGGTTATAATCAGCAGGGATGTAATCTTCTTAGAAGATAAATTGAAGGGAGAAGATGATAGCATTTCAAAAGAAAATTCAGAGACTATAACTATACAAGTAGAAAGAAAGTCTACAGAAAAAGATTCTTCTGAAGCAGCACTAGAGCACGAAGAGGAAGAACCAGTTGAGTTTGAAGAGCCAGCCGAGTCTGAAGAGTCAGAACTTGGAAAGGAAAAACGTATAAAATTTACACCAACTTGGCAGAAAGATTATGATATAGGCAGCAATGTCGCATACTGTCTTTTAACTGAGGAAGGGGAGCCATCAACTCTCCAAGAAGCAATGAACAGTTAAGATGCATCTCAGTGGATGGCAGCAATGCAAGAAGAGATGAAAGCTCTGCATAAGAACAAGACTTGGGAGCTTGTGCCACTACCACAAGGAAGAAAGGCCATTGGCAACAAATGGGTCTTTAAGATCAAAAGAAATAGTGATGATCAAGTGAAGCGGTTTCGTGCAAGAATGGTGCTGAAAGGATATGCTCAGAAGGAGGGGATTGACTTCAACGAAATATTTTCTCCTGTGGTTCGATTAACAACTGTTCGAGTAGTCTTGGCGATGTGTGCTACATTTGACTTACATCTAGAGCAGCTAGATGTGAAAACAACTTTTCTTCATAGAGATCTTGAGGAAGAAATTTATATGCTCCAGCCATAAGGTTTTGAAGAAAAAGGAAAGCGGAACTTGGTTTGTAGGTTGAATAAATCTCTATACGGTTTAAAGCAGGCGCCGAGGTGTTGGTATAAGAGATTTGATTCCTTCATCATGAGCCTTGGATATAACAAACTTAATGCAGACCCTTGTGCATATTTCAACTGGTTTGGTAAAAGTGATTTTATTATCTTACTGTTGTATGTAGATGAAATGTTGGTAGCAGGCCCCAACAAAGATCATATTGAAGAACTAAAGGCATAGTTGGCTAGGAAATTTGAAATGAAGAACTTGAGACCAGCAAATAAGATTCTAGGGATGCAAATTCACCGAGACAGAAACAATAGGAAGATTTGGCTTTCTCAGAAAAATTATTTGAAGAAGGTCTTGTGACGCTTCAATATATAAGATTGTAAGTCAATTTCTACCCCACTTCATGTTAGTTTCAAATTATCCTCCAGTATGAGTCCTAGCAGTGAAGAAGGAAGGATGAAAATATCTCGAGTACCGTATGCATCAGTAGTGGAAAGTTTAATGTTCGCGATGATTTGTACACGACCAGACATTGCACATGCAGTGGGAGTAGTAAGTCGGTACATGGCGAATCCTGGCAGAGAGCATTGGAATGCTGTAAAGAGGATCCTAAGATATGTTAAGGGAACCTCAGATGTTGCATTGTGTTATGGAGGATTAGACTTTATTATCAGAGGATATGTTGACTCAGATTATGCAGGTGATCTTGATAAAAGCAAATCTACTACAGGGTATGTGTTCACACTTACTGGCAGAGCTGTGAGCTGGGTATCAAAACTGTAATCAGTTGTGGCAATATCAACAACAGAAGTAGAATATGTAGCAGCTACACAAGCTAGTAAGGAAGCAGTATGGTTGAAAATGATGATGGAAGAACTCGGGTACGAACAAGAGCATATTCCTCTGTTCTATGACAGTTAGAGTGCCTTGCATCTCGCAAGGAATCTAGCTTTTCATTCAAAGTCAAAGCACATACGAGTCCAGTATCACTTCGTTCGTGAAAAAGTGGAAGAGGGCACTGTGGATATGCAGAAAATTCATACTAAAGACTACCTAGCAGATTTTTTGACAAAGGCAGTTAACACTGATAAATTTATTTGGTGTCAATCCTCTAGTGGCATGATAAAAGCATAAGCAGCATGGAAAGGGAAGGAAGAAAGAACAGTGTGAAGATCTGACTGATCCTCAATCAAATCTTTAAGTGGGAGATTGTTAATATTTAGGGATCTGTATCTCTCCCACATTGCTAAGTTATTAATTTTGAGGAGTATTTTTCCCACATTGCTAAGTTAACAATCTTGAGGTACCTTCTAAGCCTATATAATAGAGGCCTCACTTTGTTATTCATTCATTTCAAAAATAAGAGAAAAATATTAGAGAGTTAAGCAATTATTTTTCTCCTATTATAAAGAGAGAATTTTAATGTTTTCTCCTTTATAAATAGAGAAATTGTAACTCCTATTATTTTCTTACAGTAAAATTCTTCTATCCTTACCCGTGGTTTTTACCTTAATTTGTTTAGGGGTTTTCCACGTAAATCTGTGTGTTCTATTGGTGTATTTTATTTTTTCTTTATCTTTATTTTCTCAAATTATTAGTTGTGATTTTGCTCTATCAGGTTCATATTTTTCTACAACGATTTATGAATTTAATAAATATGTTTTACTATTAGTTTATTTGATTATTTTAAATAGTTAGTCAACCAATTATAATTGAGGTTAATTTGATTAATTAATTTGAAAGATTACTTTAATTAGTTGGTTAACTAATTTAAAGTAAATGTTTAATTGAACTAGTTAATTTTAATTAGACTTAATTGATTGACTAAGTTGATTAATTTAAAACAATTTATGAGATAAATTTAAAGCGAATTGGATAATGTAATTAAATCTTTAGTTTGTTGTTATGATGGCCAGTCGGATACTGTTTATCATAGAAATGTTCTAGCAGGGATTGAGCCTGTCTTCGGGGATATGTATAGATTATTTTATAAATTTTATATTAATTAAATTATTTCTTATTTAAATATCTTAGTACAATCAGTTTTGTGAGAGGTTCTTTTAGTAGTGCAATCGAAGGAATCATTTAATTTGTGAATTAAAATCATATAATTAAATAATATATCATTACATATGTCATGTATGTATTTTGTTTTAATTATTGTTACTACTATTATGATTATCATTATTGATATTATTATTACTGTTAGTATAATTATTACTATTGTTATTATTATTATTGTTAATATTATTAGTTGCATTACTATTATTATTATTAATATCATTATGACTAGTGATGTGATTATTGCTATTGTTATATGTGTAATGAATGTGAGTTGGATCAATTGTGAATGTTGGATGAATGCTCGGTTTAAGATAAGATGTATGAGATGCTCAAATCGAGCTTTGCTTTTTAGGCTTATGAAGATCAATGATTGTTGGATAGAAAATTTCTGGTTGAGTTAGTTTTCTGAGTGCCGGTCACAATAGATTAGGAGAGCCTATTGGTTATTAGAGTCGGAAACTATCCTGATTGATGATTGATTAAAACTCTTCTGATATGTGGCAATGACGTGTACATTGTTTGTATGTATGTGTATGCATATATAAATATTAGTATCTAAAGTTTGAATGATTGCTTGTCAGGATGTTATTGATTATATAATTTTAACTTCCTTGATGAGATATGACCTATCTCAATTATTTTTTGGGTTAAAATCAGAGATCCAGATAAGTCCCAGTTCTTTTATTCCACAAGGGTGAAATTGTAGATTATTTCTCTATTGAAGTCATTTATAGATTATACTTGATTATTCTGCTTGTGGATAACTATTAAAAATTATAGATTATGAAATATTAAGTATACTATTTAAGTTCAAGTTTAGGCTTGCAGGTGTCCGGTAGCCATATGCATCGCCGGTGTTTTAGCATCGATCTAACTCTAAGTTCAGGTTGTGACTTATAAATTGAGATATAAAATATTTTTGACATATGAGAATAACTCTTTCATATAGGTATGGTGATGATTTTAAATTTTTTTAATGCTTATTGTATAATTAATTTATTAAATAATAAATATTTTCTTATAAAGTATTATATTAATTCTAAAAATTGTATTTTACTTAAATTTTAAAATAAATTTTATATAATTATAATGAATATATTAAGTAGTAAATATTTTTAATACAATCTGTATATTTATTCTATTAATAAAAAATTTAAAATATTATAAATATAATTAATTTTTTATATTTATTATTTAAAATAATAACATATAATTAAAATAAAAATAATAATACATGTACCGACAAACTTAATTTGATGGTAAGTGTATATTTCAACTTGAAGGTGTAAAGTTTGAGTCCCTTTCTCTCATTTGTAACTTAAACAAGAAAAAAAATGCATGATATTCAGCTAAACAATAGAGTAACAATTAAGTTAAGAATTTTACAATTCATAAATTTAGCCAAAATTTATAAATTTTTTAAAAATTTTGTCGTTTGGATTGAACATACAAATAATAAATTTTCATATAAAGTTAAGGATAATTTAAAAAAATATAAATTTATTAGAAATAATATTAAAATAATATTTTTTAACAATTCATCATTCTTTTAAATGGTAAATTTTACAGGTTTCTAATTTCTATCTAGCAAATTAAAATGGTTAAAAATAAAAAAAATTAAAAATAGAGAATTCTTTAAAATATATAGATTAATTCGCTCTTTTTCTTCTCAAATAATAAATTTAAATTAAATTGATGAATATTTAAAATTTATAAATTTAAATGAGCCCAAACTAATTAGTAGTGTCGAACGTGAGTCTATACAACCACTGAAAGGTGACACCTTTTTATATATATTTATTTTTAACTGCTCCCCCTCAATTTTCTCAGACTCGAGTCAACAAAGATGGATCAATTTTGTCTACTTTGCCCATAAATCGTGCCAGTGGGTTATATAATATATTTCCAATACTATTAAAGTCACAATTCAAATCTGAAACCGACTCCATTTGTCTTTTCTTCTTCTTTCTGCACGCTCTTGTAATTTATTGCCGATTCGGTAACAACGACATTTTATTATACTAAAATAGAAAAGAGAGAAGCAACTAACCTGACCAAGAACCGGTTTGGACCATGAACCAAACCTAAATTGGACTGGTAAAATCTAAAACTAACTCTAATTTTCATACCATTCGAAACTATAAGGAAGAAGGACCGGATAAAGTTTAACTGTTTGTTGAACCTGAACCGTCTTGAATTTGAACCGGCAGTTTATATCGGTTTAACTTTTAAAAAATATTAATTTCAATAATTAAATTTTTGAACTGAATTTAAATGAATACATTAAATATAATCCCATTATAAAATATTAACTGAATTGGTTTAAATCCTAATTCTCATAAAAGTTAGATTTTAATTTTGATCTATGTAAAAAAGATAATTAAATCAAATTCTAATATGGATTTTCATGAAATATACAGTTGTTATAATAAATATTATGGAAAGCATATAACAAACAGATTAAAGAGTATGATAAATTTAAATATTTTTTAAAACTATAACTTTACATTTCTTTCAAATTTAAGATTTTTTAACTTTTTTATAATTTGAGCTGGACTTAAACTACATACAAAACCATAATAAACTGAAAATATAAATTAGTTCGGATTGGTTCACGATTTAACCTCTAAATTAATCGCAAACCAGCAGCTTCAAGGCTGGTTCAGGCCGATTTAGGCCCTTGGCCATGCATAGAAGCAACGATATTCCAGCCAAATGCCTTCTCATGCAGCACTAAGAATTAAGATGATAATCTTATAAAGTATGCACTCATCATTAAAATATTACCTTGCTTATAACTATAAATAGATATATTAATTTGGCTTAGGATTTCAAAAGGAATTAATGAGATCCATAGTTATGAGTCCAAAGAAGCTAGCAGCTCAACTATGTATGACTTCAATAGTTATTGTTTCATTTTGTCAAATTGGCGTTCATTCTCAGCTTCAAGTTGTGTTTTATGCAAACTCATGTAGTTTGGCTGAGTTTATTGTTAAAGATGCTGTTAGGAATGGTTTCAATAAGGACAGAGGAGTGGCTGCTGCTCTTGTAAGAATGCACTTTCATGATTGCTTTGTTAGGGTAAGTATTGATATTTCTTAGTTGACTGAATACATTGTTTCCTCTTCAATTTTACTAATCTAACTTATGATACTGTTGGTGTTTTCAATTGATAAAGAAAACTTATAACATTATTTAATTTTATTTAATTTCGGATATCTCTCAAATCTTTCGATTCTTAACTTTCGGCCTTTTATTCTTTTTACCCCAATAAATATTTTTTTTATTCTTAATTTAAATGAGTAAAATATAAGTATAGAGGTGAAGGAAAATAAAATAAAAATTGGAAAATGTCATAGATCATAAAAAAAAAAATTGTTCAGATGTGTTAAGTGTTAAATTAGTAAAATCTAGGAGTGAAACTATGCATTAGTTAATCCTTTCTTATTTCTAATTCACGTAGTTATTAATTAATATTAATTGGATATCTTATGCGCATGATACAATTAATTATCTAATTTATTGGATTAATTTGAAACTATTTCTCTCTTTTCTGAATTCTTTTTCTTTCCAATTCTTATATATAATTAAAGTTGTATTTCTTCTGATTCAATATACATTACATTTGTTATAGATAACCCATCGTTTATAATTTTTTACTTAAAAAGAACAATTACATGATGCAACTAAACTTTTCTTAGTATTAGAAGGCTTTTAATTTATTTTATTTTATTTTTTTCCTTTTAATCTTGTATTTTGTTTTTCTATATGAACTTGGGCATGCTTAACGTACGTAATGCATATAGGGATGTGATGGGTCCGTGCTTATCGATTCCACTCCCTCAAACACAGCAGAGAAAGACTCTCCAGCGAATAACCCTAGTCTGAGAGGCTTTGAAGTGATAGACAATGCAAAGTCTAGACTAGAGGCCCTTTGTAAAGGAATTGTTTCTTGTGCTGATATAGTTGCATTTGCAGCAAGAGACAGTGTTGAGATAGTAAGTAGATGTTTATATATGTACCACCTTCAACTAATTATTTGTTTTACACTTGTTGGAGCATGTAGTTATGGTACATTCAGAATATGAAGAAATATTAGTGAATATAACACATAACTGAAAACCCATTAATTTGACTTAATTAGATTCAAATTATTTTTAATTGTGCCTTAGAACTCATTTACTCTCATGCTATACTTGGTTGAAATCCATAAAAAAGATTCATTTTATTTAAGAAAAAAAGATGAGAAATAAAATAAAATTAAAATGATAAAGTTGAATGAAATATTTTGGTGTTATAGAATGTATTGACTTACTATATGAAATTCATTTAAAAATTATATCTATTTTGTTAGAATTTAGTTTAACTATAACCAATTCCATACAAATTTGATTATGCAGAATACTTAATTAGCTTTTTAAAACATATAATTTTAAATTCACAAATGAATTTCATAAACTTTATGGATTGTAACAAAAAATTATGTCAAGTTATACTAGAAAGAGGATCTTGGAGCATGCCTTGTCTCATATTAAGCATATAAAGAAATATAAAAAAAAAAATCATATAACGTAAAGTCATATTTTATAGTAAAGCCGTAATTACACTTAATTGTTACCCTATTCACACTCTTTTCTTACTTAACTCTAATTTTACTATATTCTAAATTACATTATACTTGAGGCCATTAGGTTATTTCATATCATTTTGTGTAGACTGGAGGGCTTGGCTATGATGTTCCGGCAGGAAGAAGAGATGGCAGAATTTCTTTATCCTCAGAGACATTCACAAACTTACCTCCTCCAACATTTAGTGTTAATCAGCTCACTCAGTTATTTGCAAACAAGGGTTTCTCGCAAGAAGAAATGGTTACATTGTCTGGTGAATACAATTAAATAAACTTTATTTTAACTGTTATAGAATCTTCTTTTTGTATTGTGAATACAAAACTATTGTCTTTGGTTTTATGTAAAAATACTTTGGTTACAAATGCAGGAGCACACACAATAGGTCGATCGCATTGCAGTTCTTTCAGTAATAGATTATACAACTGAAGAAATTGTGTTTATATTATGATCTTTGATGAATATTTACTCAAATCTGAATTCTAAAATTATTAAGTACAAGTATGTTCTGTTATATACAAGTATGTTTGCAACGGTCCTATTGCTCCTTGTTGTTGTTTGTTGCACTCCAATGTTTAAATCTAGCTTAGGGATAGATTGAAGCAGCCTTTTTTCCTTTAGGGGAGAGGTGTTGCTCCCTTTCCCTAATAGGCCTGTGAAGATCTAGAGTTCTAAGGCCATATCCAACAGTCAAAGACTGTTGGTCCTTACTGCCAGTCTTTGACTGTTGAACATTGTTGCTGCCTGGTTTTGGTGTTTCTTCAACAGATATTGAGGCTTCTTCAATACTCCCCCTCAAGGTGGGTTCGAATAAGTTGATAGAACCCATCTTGCTGAGAAGCCTTCGATGACTTGCTTTGTCTAGGGCTTTGGTGAAGATATCTGCCAGTTGTTCATGGCTTCGGATGAATGGAGTTGTGATTTCTCCTGATTGGACTTTCTCTCTTATGAAGTGACAATCAATTTCAATATGTTTAGTCCTTTCATGAAAGACTAGGTTCGATGCGATGTGTCTGGCTGCTTGGTTATCACAGTACATCTCCATCGGGCTTTATCCATATGAGTTCACTAGCCGTCGATGCCATGGCATGATACTCGGCTTCGGCACTGGACCTTGCGGTTACTGATTGTTTTTTGCTCTTCCATGTCACTAGGTTTCCTCCTACAAATGTGCAGAATCCTGAAGTCGATTTTCTGTCACAACTACCTGCCCAATCTGCATCAGAGAAGCCAGTAATAATGATAGCATTATTATTATTTCTCATCCAGATACCATGTCCTGGAGTACCTTTGAGGTATTTTAGGATCCTATCAACTGCATCTAAATGAGGAGTACGAGGAGCATGCATAAACTGGCTAATCATACTCACAGCATAACTAATGTCAGGTCTGGTGACGGTTAAGTAAATCAATTTCCCCACCAGGCGCTGGTAATGACCTATGTTATCTAGAGGGTCACCATCCTCTAAGTTAAGTCTAGTCTTGGTCTCCATAGGGGTATCTATAGGCTTAGCTCCTATTTTCCCTGTTTCCTTTAAGAGATCTAGAACATACTTTCTCTGAGACAGAAATAGACCTTTATGAGATTTTGCCATTTCTATTCCGAGAAAGTAGGTTAATTGACCAAGATCCTTAATGTCAAATTCCCTTTTTAATTTTTGCTTTACTTTCTCAATTTCCTCATTATTGTTCCCTGTTACAATAATGTCATCCACATAAATCAAGATAATGATCGTGTATGTGAGAGTGTGTTTAATGAACATGGATGAATCAGAGGTACATTTGCTGAAATCAATTTTTAATAGAAAATGACTTAGCTTGGCATACCATGCTCTAGGGGATTGCTTCAACCCGTAGATTGCCTTTTGTAACTTACATACTAGGGAGGAGTCAGAGGCAAAATTATGACCTGGAGGTAGAGACATGTACACCTCTTCTTCCAGGGATCCTTGCAGAAATGCGTTCTTAACGTCCATCTGAAATAATCCCCAACCTGAGTTAGTAGCAACAAATAGTAAAATACGAACAGTGCTCATTTTTGCTACCGGAGCAAAGGTTTCCTGGTAATCCACACCATAGGTCTGAGTGAAGCCTTTCGCTACTAGCCTAGCTTTATACCTCTCAATTGAACCATCATGCTTGTATTTGATTTTATACACCCATTCACAGCCCACCTGTTTTTTGTTTGGTGGTAGGGGGACAAGCTTCCAAGTTTCATTTTTCTCCAAGGCCTGGAGTTCTTCTTTCATGGCTTTACACCAATTAGGGTCGGTGTTAGCCTCATAGAAAGAACTTAGCTCAGTGTGAGAAGAAAGAGCGTTGAGATATGCCTTATAAGATTTCGAGACTGAATTATAATTAATAAAGCGATGGATAGGATACAATACCGAGTGGGACACATAGTCCCTTAGTTTAACAGGAGGTCTAGATGGTCGAGATGATCTCCGCAGGGCAATTGCTTCTTCTACTTGTGATTCATTTTCTCCCCCTGAAGCAGTTGGTGCGGGAACAGGACGCTCGTCCACATCGGCTGAGGGAGAGAGATCTGATATGTCAAATAAGAAAGAGTTATCGGGAAATAAGGGGGATGGGGGAGGCATAGTAGTGGAGAAGTAGGCTGTACTTTCATCGAAAGACACATCTCTAGAAATATAGGACTTGTGTGTGGAGGGGTCATAACACTTGTACCCCTTTTTTTCAGATGAGTACCCTAGGAAAATAGTTTTAACGGAACTTGGGTCAAGTTTATGGGATCGCCTAATATGAACAAAAGTAATGCAACCAAAAACTCGAAGGTGGCCCAAATCTATTTTTCGACCCTTAAGGATTTCCAAAGGACTGTAGTTTTTAAGAGTGGGAGTAGGTAATCTGTTAATAAGGTAGACAGCGGTGAGGAGGGCATCAGACCAAAAAATATGAGGAACATTGTGTTGAAAAAGAAGTGATCTAGTGACTTCAAGAAGATGGCGGTTTTTTCGTTCAGAAACGCCATTCTGTTCAGGAGTATAAATACAGGTGGTTTGGTGTAAAATGCCTTGTGCGGAGAAGAAGTCAGAAAAGTTTTTATTAATATATTCAGTGCCATTATCGGATCGAAAAATTTTAATTTTGGCATCATATTGAGTTTGAACGAAATGAAAGAAATTCTGAAAACAGGAAAAAACTTCATTTTTTCCTTTTAGTA
This sequence comes from Ricinus communis, assembly GCF_019578655.1. Lineage (NCBI taxonomy): Eukaryota > Viridiplantae > Streptophyta > Magnoliopsida > Malpighiales > Euphorbiaceae > Ricinus > Ricinus communis. The sequence goes on from NC_063256.1 coordinate 21,570,172, forward strand.
AGTATACCCAAGTGAGACGGGAGAAATCATCAATAAAGGTGACAAAATAACAAAAATGGTTGTAAGAAGTACAGGGGGCAGGTCCCCAAACATCAAAATGAATTAAATCAAACATCTTTATGGAAGTAGTGGAGGACACAGGAAACGGTAACCTGGTATGTTTAGAAAATTTGCAAATATCACAACAAACAGAATTTAAATGACAAGAAAAAAGTTTGTTTAGGATGTGATCGGAGGGGTGCCCAAGTCGCCGATGCATCAACATCCCTTGATTGACCGGACTTGTTGACGCAAGACAACGGGTAGTGGAGTCTCTAAGGTAGTAAAGACCATTTTTAAAATATCCCTCACCAATCATCTTCCCGGTGATGCGATCCTGAAACAGTACTGAAGTTGGTGAGAAAATAGTATTACAATTTAAATGACTGGTAATTTTGCCAATAGATAATAAGTTTGATTGAAAATCAGGTAAAAATAATATATCATGAATATTTTGGCGAAAGATGGTGGAGGTGCCACAGCCAGAGATTTTGGCTTGGGCACCATTTGCGGTGGTCACATGTTGAGATTCAAGGGGAACAAAATTGTGTAGTTTGGTTGCGTCCCATGTCATATGGTCGGTAGCACCTGAATCAATAATCCAATCTTTAGAGTGAAACAAATTAGAATAATTTTGAGAGTTAGAAACTGAACCTGACCCATGAGACTGCTGCTGATTTACAAGAGATTGGAGCTGAGAAATGAGCTGGGAAAGATGCAAATTTTCTGCATGGGCGGGTCGGGTGGAGGCTGCAAACCGGGTTGGATCTGTGGTGGGCCGGACTGGGCTGGATTACTGGTTGGCCAGTTTCCTGGGCCTGGTCGGACAAGATTCTGGGCTCGGTGCAGGCCGGGCGGTGGGAGGAGTTACTGGGCTCGGGCCTGGGCCAACTGTTGGTGGGCTCGGATCGACTTGTCGGACCCGACCCGAAATAACCCGACCCGTTTAGGGGGCATATGTTGCCCATGTTGCCCACTTCTCCTTTAGGTTTTCTTTCTTCTTCTTCTTCCCAGCTCCTTATGCAGCTGCCTCCAAACCGCTCCTTCTCCCTTCTCCCTCCGCCGCCGCCCCTGTTGCGTGCGTCCCCCCTTCTCCCTTCACCCCGACCATGGAGAGGCTGCAGATGAGGGTGAAGGTGCCAGCATCTGTCATGGGTGTGCCCCTGCCTTCGGCAGTGGTCGCACCTGTCGACAGACGCAGGCGTCCCCTTCGCGCGCAACCCATCGTGGAGGTCGATATGGCGTGAGAAAAACGCCCGGTTTTCTGGGTTGGAGGGGCTGGAGGCGTTCATCGTGCTTCATCGAGTCTCTTCCTGCTGGAAGATGGCTTTGACAGCATCAATCTTTGGGAGGGAGTTGGACAACAAGATTTGCGAGCGCAGAGCTTCATAACTGGAGTCCAGGCCCCCCAGGTAGGTATAAACTAAATCTTGTTCGGCTTTCTTTCTGATCTCCTCTGGATCTGTGGTGGGTGGGAGGTAGTTTTGCAACTCCTCCAACCTGGTTAAGACTTCTGTAGCGTAGTTTGTGCTTGATTTTGTCCCCTGTTTGATTTGAGAGAGCTCCTGCTTCAAATTAAAAATATGAGCAAAATTTTGCTCGTGTCCGTATAAGCCTTTCATTTTCCTCCAAATTTCTTGTGAGGATTCGAGCAATATGCATAGTCGTGAGATCTGTGGTTCCATTGTATTTGTGAGGAGGGACATGACCATGTGGTCGGGTGTCTGCCATTCCTCAATCTCTTCTGTTTCTTCTTTAGTTGGTTGTGCTGGGTTGATAGGAGTTGGTCTCCTTTTGATTCCTGTGATGAATCCCAACTTTTTCCTGCCGCTCAAACTGATGTATACTGATCTAGACCACTCAAAGTAGTTCTGGTTGCCTTTGAGTACAATGTTGGTTAGCTTTGAAACATCATTGTGAGACATTTTGAGTTTCTGTGGTTGAGATAGATGATGAGAGGTTAAACCTGCTCTGATACCATGAAGAAATTGTGTTTATATTATGATCTTTGATGAATATTTACTCAAATCTGAATTCTAAAATTATTAAGTACAAGTATGTTCTGTTATATACAAGTATGTTTGCAACGGTCCTATTGCTCCTTGTTGTTGTTTGTTGCACTCCAACGTTTAAATCTAGCTTAGGGATAGGTTGAAGCAGCCTTTTTTCCTTTAGGGGAGAGGTGTTGCTCCCTTTCCCTAATAGGCCTGTGATGATCTAGAGTTCTGAGGCCATATCTAATACCAAAGACCGTTGGTCCTTCTTGCCGATCTTTGGTATTGAACATTATTCTGCTGGTTTTGGTGTTTCTTCAACAGATATTGAGGCTTCTTCAACAACAACTTCAGCGGAACAGGTAGTCAGGACCCAAGCTTAGATGCAACATATGTAGCCAGATTGAAGCAACAGTGCCCACAAGGTAGCACAAACCCTAATTAGTGGTTCCAATGAATCCTTCAAGTCCAACCACAACAGATGCAGGCTACTACATAGATGTCCAAGCAAACAGAGGCTTATTCACTTCAGACCAAACTCTCTTGACAAACCCAATAACAGTAAGCCAAGTTAATCAAAATGCAAGGAACCCCAATCTTTGGAAGACCAAATTTGCTGCAGCAATGGTGAAGATGGGTCAACTTGATGTTTTAACGGGTACTGCTGGAGAAATTCGAACAAATTGTAGAGTAATCAACAGCTAGAGTTGCGTAGTTATCCTCCTTATAAAACTCAAAGCAAATAATTAAAGGTGTGATATGAAAAGATATTCTGAACTCTTGAAGTATTTTCCATCACTAATTAAATATATATACATAACATATTTGTTTGCACAATATGTAGCCCTTTAAGTATGGTAGTATTTCGAGCATGAGAGAGGTGAATAACCTCAAAATTAATATATTTAATGAAAAATAAATTAATTATACCAGTCTAGCTTCTATCAGAACGATTGTATGAAAAGACTTAAGGGACCTAAGTTTTTATGGATTCTTAACTCGACTCCTAAAAACTTTATTAAATCTAAGTGAAATGACTGTTTTAAGATAAAGAACTGCAATTAAAAACTGAAAAAATATGACTAATAAAGTTGAAAGCTGAACAAATTGAACTGAGGAAATAGTGTTTATGAATATTTACAAACCTAAGCTAAGGGAATTAAGGTACTAAAAGTAATTGGAATAAGTAAAAAGCTACTGTACTGTAAAAAAATATTGTTAAGTATTGATGATTTGTTGATCTGATTTTTGTTGAAAGATTATTGGTTCTGATTCTGAAGTGAGCTTCTCAATTTGTAGATTTTCGCAACTTGGTGATCGCGTCTTTGATAACTGTTTCAATCCACATCCTTAATGAAGCAACTTGTTGAGGCAATTAAACACATGAAGCTATCTTTAGGGAACAAAACTCTCTCACTTTCTCAAAAGTTGAATGTGAAGTTGTTATCTAGAAGGTAGTGCAATGGAATTCTCCAACTCCCTGCTACATGACAATTCTTCCTTATACTTTCTCTTGAAACATCTCTCCACTACCTTCAGCTTTTCAAACTAATTGACCCTTTTTCATTCTCCGTATTTTGCACATGATGATTCAATAAAATCTCTGCATCAAAGTTCTCCATTGCGACGCTTTAGGTATTTGAAAAGATTACTGCATCGCCTCAAATATTTGAATCTGTGAAAATAATTATTATACTGCAGTGCCTTAAATAAATGAATCAGTAAAATAAATAATCCCTGCATAATGGTTGTTCACTGCACCAACTTGGATATTTGAGTCGGCAAAATAATTATTACACTGCCTCAAGTGTCTAAGTCAGTGAAATAATTACTAGACTGCACTACCTCAAATAATTGAGTTAGTGCAGTAAACAGTGTGGACTGAACAACATCCCTGCATAATGGCTCTTCACTGCACCACCTTGGATACTCGAGTCAGCAAAATAATTACCGCACCGCCTCAAGTGTCTAAGTCAGTGAAATAATTATTAGACTGCACCATTTCAAATAACTGAGTCAGTATAGTAATTGGACTTTGGTATTTGTAAACCTATTAAAACTATTGGGCTTGGGCCAAAAATATTTTAAGTGTAAGTAATTGCTCCTTGCAACGATTCGACTAAAAACCAAACTGTATGGGTAAAAGCACTTAGCACAATCCCAACCGTTTAGCTTCAAAAATTTCTAAAAAATGAGAAATTTTTTTCTAAGTCAGTGACCAGCAGGCCTACCTTCTTTATTTAATTTAAGTGGCTGACCAAGCCGACTCACAATTTAGTCATAAACATTTCTAGTCTCTAACTATGTTACAGACTTGTGGCTTCTTATTCATTCGTGTTGTCAGCCTCAATTTCTATACTATCTATGTTCCACTGATTCCCACAAAGTGGGAAAATAATTCTTCAAATACCACCTATTAATGTATCTATTATGAGGATCTCCCTAGAGATGGGACAACTAATAGGAATTACCTTTCAAGACTTTATAAATCTTAAAAGATCCTTGCCAGTTTGGGGACCACTTTCCACATTCTCCATCCTTAGCAGCAATAGGCAATGTTAATTTCCATAACAACTATCCTTCGTTGAAGCACTTTTTTAGACTTTCTTATTATAGGCTCTTGCGATACGTTTCTTTTGCATAATCATTTTGTTAAGTGCCTATATTCTTTCTTCATCCAGTTCCTCTAACTCCATCACTATGGCTTGGGAGTACTCCTCAAACTCTAGTCCATTTTGCTTTTCCATCCTCAGAGACGACACTACTACTTCCATAGGCAATACTACATCATGCCCAAACGTGAGTGTAAATGGACTCACACTTGTGGCATTTATTTTTGAAGTCCTATATGCCCATAAAGTTTTTGAGAGTAACCTATGCCAATCTCGAGGATTTTCTTCAATCATTTTCCCTAAGATGCTGACCAAAACCTTATTCGAAGCTTTTGCTTGCCTATTGGCATGAGCATAGTATGGTGTAGAGTTGATAAGCTTGATCCCATAGTCCTCGATATAATCCTTCATCTCCTCACCAATGAACATAGTTTCCTGGTATCTAGTGATTAATTGAGGAATTCTGAACTCGTGAATCAAATTCTCCTTTATAAACTGAATTACATCTTTTTGTTCCACTTTCTTTATTGGAATTGCTTCAACCCGTTTTATGAAGTAATCTGTGGCCACAATGACAAAACTATGGCCTTTGGATGAAGCAAGATATATCTTTCCAATCAAGACGATGGCCCATCCTTTGAATGACTATGGCTTGACTATAGAGTGTAAATCTAAAGTTGGAACTCTCTGCACATTATTATACTTTTGGAATTGTTGGCACCCTTTTAAATAGTTGATGCAATCTTTCAGGATTATTGGCCAGTAATAGCAATGCCTCATGATCAACCACCTCATTTGGATGCTTGATTGATGCGCACCACATATCCCTTCATGCAATTGTTTCATCACCTCTAAAGCATTAGGGAAACCCAAGCATCTCGGTAGTAGGCGATTAAAGTCTTTCCTATACAACTCCTTTTCTATAAGCATAAAATTTTGAGCTCGATCCTTTATCTGACATGATACTTTTTATGTTAGGGCAATCCAAATATTTCTTAAATGGCAACTCCAATCACCAGCCACATTCATATCCATGTTAAAAGAATCTATCATTATTCCTCTTTCTAGAATGGATGGATGAATTCTTTTATGCACCAAGACTCCTTTATATGTCAACTCCTCAAAAATCCTCAGGTCAAATGCAATTTGAGCTAGTTCGTCGGCCTTCTAGTTCGGATCCCTTAGTACGTACAAAAATTCTACTTCCTTGAAACCTTGGATTAACTAGATAGTTGTAGTAAACTATGGAGCTAGAGACAAAATACTATATTTATATTCCCTAAATAATTGTCTAAGAACTAATTGTGAATCACCCATAATAAGCACAACACCCAACTCCCTAAGGATTTTCAATCCAATAACAAGTGCTTCACATTCTGCTTGATTATTGGTGCATTCAAAATCCAAATTAAAAGATAATAATTTTTTACACCTAATGGGGAGGTAATCACGACTCTTGTACTAGTAGCCCTTTCAGTACTAGAACCATCAAATTTAAAAATCCATGGCGTTGCCTCAACTCCATAGACTTGGAAATTTGGCTATTCTTCCTTTGTTAACTCTAAACATGGATGATCTACTAGAAATCCACTAAAGCCGATTCTTTTACTGATTTTTAAGGAAAATAAACCAATGAAAATTATGTCAGTGCCAATGACCATTCCTCTATCTTGCTAGCAATAAGCTGCCTATTGAGCATATACTTCACCAAATCTATTTAAGGTACTTCATACACCCTTGACCGAATCAAGTATTGGTGTAACTTTGAGCAGGCAAAGTATAACGCCAAACACATTTTCTCAATGGATGAGTACCGTATCTCTATTGCAGTAAGCACCCTGCTCAAATAATAGATAGCCTGCTCATGCCCTAAGGAGTTATTTTAAGCTAGCAAACATCCTATGAATTCATGATCAACCGAAAAATACAATCTGAGCGTAAATCCTTCTCTAGGTGGCATCAACACTAGAGGCTTACTTAAATAACTCTTTATCTCTTCAAGAGCTCTCTAATGTTTATTCTTCCATATGAAATGTTCTTCTTGCTTCAACTTTAGAAGATCCGAGAACTCCTTTAGTTTACCGGCAAGATTGGCAATAAACCTTCTCAGATAATTGATTTGCCCTAGGAATCGTTGCAGCTCTCTTTTATTTCTGGGAGGTTATGCTTCTATAATGGCCTTGGCTTTATTCTTATCCAACTCTACACCTCTCTAATGAACCGAGAAGCCTAAAAACTTTCCAGCTCCGACACCAAAGGCACACTTAAGAGGATTAAGCTTTAGATCACGAGTCCTCATCCTTTGAAAGGCTTTTATGAGGTGCTCCATATGATCTTTCACCTGTTTGGACTTCACAACAACATTACAATATAAACTTCCATTGTCTTACCTCTCATGTCATGAAAGATGGTGTTCATTGCTCATTGATAGGTCATTCCAACATTTTTGAGTCCAAATGGCATCACCACCCATTAGAAACACCTTATTGACCAAAGCATTTGAATGTTGTCTGATGGATATCATCTTTGGTAATAAAAATCTAGTTATAACCAGAAAAACAATCCATAAAGGATAATAATTTATGGCATGCGACTGCATCAATAAGCACGTCAGCCATAGGTATGGTGTATATATCCTTTAGAGTGGCAGTATTGAGGTCCCTAAGATCCACATATATCCTCAATTTTCCATTCTTCTTGACTACAAGAACCACATTGGCCAGCCAACTCGCATACTTGGCAGGATGAATGAACCCCGCTTTCCTTAACTTCTCAATCCCTTCCTTAACCTTCAATTTGACCTCTTTAGATATATTTCTCAAAGGTTATCTATAGGGCTGGAACTCCTCTTTAATAAGCAAGTGATGTTCCACCAATCGTCTATCCAAACCTAGCATTTCCTCAAATCTCCAAGCGAAGCAGTCTTTAAATTATTGTAGAATATCAACTATCTCTTCTTTCACCTTAAGATCTAAAATACTGCTGACATAGGTGACTTGAGGTTCCTTTTTGGATCCTAAGTTCACTCCCTCCGATGGTTTTTATACTTCAGCTCTCCTATCATCTAATTTTGGTGGTGCAAAATTTAAATCCTCAACTTGGATTTCCTCACTATCATATTTATTTGGCTCTTCCTCACAGATTGCTTCTGCACCATTAATCTCTTGAACTTCGTTATCCACTTCCCAATCGTCAAACAATTGTTGCATCTTAGTCTTTAGAATAGCAGTTGCAACTGCCACAAATCGACCTTTGGAAATCTTAATAATTGATTTCCTCAATGATCAGTTCCGCCATTGGCCTTCTCATGTAAGGCACAATAGCAGTAGGTGTTACTAAAGTCTCTGACTTCTTCCATTATTCTTTTTGTGATGCAGTAAGGGACTTGGGTGCACCAAATTTATTTTTTCTAAAAAACTGAATAGGCCCTAAGTTGATATCATATATATGGCCTAAACTGAATCGGAAAATCCCTGAAATGGTTTACCATCTGCTCACACAACTTTTACTTCATTTCCCTTTCAAAATAATATGAACTGATACAAAGAAGATGGCACACACTAGTTTGCATGAATCCAGTCTCTTCCCAATAAAGCATGATAATTAGCAGTTGAGTTTACTACAAAGGAGGCTGCCAAAGAGGTTTTACTTCCAACTATGATCTTAATTGGCAAAACTCCTAAAATCTTAATAACCTATATGGTGAAAGCAAACACCAAAAATTCCATAGAAATCATATCCTTAATTGATTTCCTTAAGGTGTGCAACATCCTCAATGGCATAATATTCATCGTGGATCCATTATCCATTAATATTGTTGAAGTCGGCCTCCGATTAAGATGAGCCTTAATATACAAAGGCTGAACATGTTTGGTCATTGCCTTAGAAGGTTTTTCAAAAATTACCTTCGGGCACCCTTAATAGTTGGGTATTGAATTGTAACACAATTGTAATGATTCTTCGGTCCCTCATAATCAACTTCACATGCCCCCTGAGCTTGCTCGTCTATCCTTCATGACTTCTTTATTTCCCATTATTGAAAGGTGGATGGCAAAGTAACTAACACCGTCACACACTCAAAAGGAATAGAAACTTCTCTAAACATGAAGCTTCCCTAGATTAATTCCTCATTTTTACCAAAACTATCAATAGACTCATAGTCGCTCCATCCTGTTGCCTTAATAGATTCCAAAGGAATATACACATAAGCAGGTCTAAAATAAAACACTTTATAATCATACTTGCCTGAAAGTTAGCCGAGTAGGTCTTCGGTGAACTTCCTTTTGAATTTACTGCTCTCATACTCAGGTTTTTCCTTTGCATTAGAGACCCCTTTTGTGGCAGCTCTTTTGTCATTGCTATATCCTATTCTGAGTCCTTGTGAGAGGCTGAGGAAACTTTCTATGGCAAACAACATGCCATTGTAAACTAGGTTCCATATATGGTTGTACAACAATTGTTTTGCTTTCTTTGTGTATTCACTACTGCTTTTTTAGTAACAAGTTGTTTCCTTGCTGGATAACTCCTTGTTTTTTTTATTTTTCTTAAATCAAAAATTTTTTTAGAACCCATACCTCGGGATACACTTCTCCAGAATATATTCCTTTGGCTTTTGAATCCACTGCCCTCTTTTTATTTAAAAGAGTTCTCAAATCAAAAGAAGCAGTATTAATTGTAGCCACAGGAGGGAAAGGGTTCTCATCGATCAATATTTGTTTCTTGTTCTCTGGGTACTTTAAGATACCCTTATTGATTCGGTCTTGCACTGCATTATTAAAGCTCCAACAAGCATTGGTCGAATGGTTTAAGAGTTATGAAATTTGCACTACTCTTTGCCTTAATCTCCTCTTTAAAAGGAATTTTATGGTTTGCAGGGACAATGATGAACTTCTCTTTGAGGAGATAATAAAAAATTTCCTCCGTCTTTCCAATATCAAAAGTAAACTGGAGCTGAGCATTTGTGGCTTGTGTTTTCTTCCATAGATCCGATGTCTTTTTAATAAGTAGCAGAAAAACACAAGATCTAATGAATTGATGTTAGCTACTACCATGTCATGCGCGTTCATCTCTTGAAACTATGTCCATATAGCTGCTTTTCTTTTTTGATTCTCTTCTCTTAGAAGTTCCTCATACTTTGAAACTTTAACAGCTAATTCATAAAAATTCTTGAATTCCATGACTTGAAACTTTTTTCTTAACTATATGTCAAGACCCTTCTGCGCCACCTTGACGTACTCATTCTCAGGTAGGAATGTTCCGGATGGCCAACTTGACGCAGGCTAGGTCCATACAACTCCTAGACTACCTCCCTTACAGCATCTGCATCAATGTTGATATGTGGGTTCTGCACGTGAAGAATATTTCCTTGTTGAAATCCATTTCCAAGAACGGTTCCATGAGAGACTCCTTCATGAAACAACTCTACCTCATAGAGATAAGGCTGAGCAATAGAATTTATAGTTACATGGAACTGTTGAGGAAGCACAGGCTTGCCATTTTGGCGGCCATTGGGTTGTGGAACCCTAGTAGGTCCATGATTCTTTTCCCTCCTATAAGGAGGTTGGTATCTTTCTTCATTCTATAAACATGGCGGTGCATTAATTTCATGGGAATCCCTTAAGGATTGCCCCCTCGAGCTCCTCAACCACTTGACGAGCAAGCCTAGAAACGACATCCTCTTGATTTCGAATAGAAATCTCATGTATGCAATGCAATAAATTTTAAGTCAGAATAGTTATTTGACGATTACTCTCATAGTAAGACTTAAGGCCTTCCCATTGGGCATCAACCAGTACCTTGAGTTTCTCCTCAACTCTTCTACTAAACTCTTCCGACTGTCTTTCTCTCTCCTCATTTCTTCATTTTATAGTTTGCATAAATTTTTTCAGGTCATCAAAACTAGAAACATAAGATCTTAAGAGTTACTTGTTATCCGAACAACAAGATCTACTGAGACTTGTGGCACTACCTCATCTTGGGCGCGAGGCACTTGTTTATGCCAACAATAGTTGCAAATGGCATCCTGTATCGATTTACGAGATATGTGGTGTCAAAGCTCACCACATTATAAAACTCTTGAAAAGCAACCTCACAATGTGGATGAACCTAAAGCACATTCTTCAGTCTTCCTTCTTCATCTGTATCAATTAAATAGAAAGATCTCTGTCATTTTGTTGCATGGATAGGAACAATTTACGAATGGCCTCTACATCACTATCATCGAGTCTACTTTCAATGAAGTTCCTACAATGTTTAGGGAGGCAACCTAAATTTTCAAGGCCACCTTTTTGAACCTCAAGCAACCGAATACTCTTGTATGACCTTATTCCAACAATGTCGTTTGCTTCTAAAGACCTCTTCATTTTAATACTCAAATTCCTATTGTTGGGCATCAATCTCGACATGTCAGGATCAAGGTCGTGGTTCTGATCATATATTTGTTTAGAAACCACTCAAACACTACCTTTCATAATTGACTTATCCTTTTGGGATAGTTTATCCTCTTGGATAATTTCTCTGTGTATGCTTTCCTCCCTCTGACACAGCTAATTGTTTGATACATGTAATGCCACTTTTATCTTTACTAGTTAATTTCTTTGCTACGCTAAATCGTTTCAATGCACCATGAAGTCTATAAGTATGAAATAAGTTATTAATATTGGCAAACAACATTCATGGCTTAGAACCTTCTGCAAAGTTCAAATAATTATTGCCTTCGATTTCATTAACTACATCAACATCGTCATGGTTCATAGAGTCATTTGAATCTTCAGCGAAATTATTTTCTATTTCATCTTTTTCAAAATCGAGAACATGTGTATCTTCCCTTCCATCGACATTACTTTCATCTTCTCTTCCTTCTTTATTGTTCATCGCATATGGGTTATCATGGTTTCCATCACCACTTTTCATTAAACTATCATCTTCATTAAACTCAAATGTCTCCTCCAGTAATTGATTTCTGTGTCGGTTATTATATAAATCATCCATTGAAGAAGCAAGTCTAATAGAGGGAGATACTAGAAGAGAAACTAAAATTATTTTCTAGATTTTGGTCTTCTTTGGCAATATCTAAAATTCTTTCACCTTATACTAGTTTTATAGCAACTTAATTAAATTGGATTAATTATCTAGTTGTTGAAATTAAATTGCTTTAGTTTTCAATGTTCTTTTTATTAATTAAATCTAGATTAATATGAAAAGAAAGAGGGAGATTTTAGCACCACCCTGTGCAACTTTTGAGGCGGTAATGCAATATCTTCTAATGACGCCAAAACAGAAAAAAAAAAGTGTTTTGGTAATTTTACTTCTCAATTTAAAAAAATTGATTCGGATCAAACTGATCCGTTTAGCAACACCCTTTAAAATAAATTGGAAAAACAATAGAAGGGCACTTAGAAATTAGAAATATTGACATCTACTACAGTAACTTCAGAGCTGATCGTGTTGCATCCCTCAAGCTCAGGAAAGTAATTATTTTCTGCATGTTTAATTATGTAATGCCTCTACCACTATAGATTCTCTCTTAGCCTTTTCTCAAATATTAGTTTACAGAATTTATTCTACATATGCACTTCTGAAATGCGAAATGAAAAGAGCTTAGTTTGCATTGGGACTTGAAAGTGGCAGGGCTGAAATTGACAAGAAATGTGCACTTCAAATCTGATTTATTTTGCTTATTGCAGCGGTAGATACCTTAAGGTACTGCAGATTCCCATGAGTGATGTCACTGATAAGATGGGGGAAAAGCATGCAGAACCATAGGTGAATTTGACGGTTTTAGACATTACATACTGTTTGAAGATCACATCCAAAGGGCTTGAAGCATTAGGGAAGAACTGCAAATCGTTGATTCATCTGAGGAGAAATATGCTCCCACCAAAGTGGGAGAGGCCTGTCGGAGGAAATGTCCTGCACTTTGAGATAGTGAGGCAATGGTCTTGCCTATAAAATGTCAGGGCTTTAGCATCTTGAACTTGGTTTTGGCTCATTTCTGGTCTTGATGCTATCCTCAGCGAGTGCAGGGCTCTTTCTCACCTTGACATTCTAGGCTGCTGGAATGTCAAGCTCGAATGTGATCTGGAGAATAGGTGCATGCAGCTTTATTTTTACAACAGCCCCTGCAGTGATGATTATGTCGTTGATACTGATGAAATAAATAGCGATGAAGAATTTCCTTACATAGATAAAAATCTGATTGATTTGGATTTTTTCCATTCTTTATATCGTGCATTTTACAAATTAAAGGACCAGAAACGTTTGATTTCTTTTTTGGAAGGTCAAATCCTAACTGAAACAACCACGCTGAAAGAAGTTACTTAAAAAAAGTTGAGGTCAAAGTATAGAAAGAGTGGTAGAATACTTAATACTGTTTTATTGGGGAACTTTATCTTAAATTTTGTAGTGATGATACCTTCAAACAAGTTGGTTATTTATCAATTGCTTTGGCAAAAGGCATTCGCTTGATCAGAAGTCGTCCAGTTGCCGGTTTGCAGCCTGATTTAACCAATGAAATCACATATTCATGCTGGATTGCTGGATAGCATTACCAAGGAGTTTGAACACAACTAGTTTCCACCCAAATCTTACGGAGTTTCTTTCTTTCAACTGTCTTGAGACATTACCACTCTTCCCGCAACAAATTAGCAATTGAGATACTATGCGTGCAACTTTCATGGGTTATAAAATGAAATAAGAACAAAGAAAATTGATATCACTACTCAAAAACTGCATTGCAACAGAAATCTGAAGTTTGCAAGAAATAATAGATAATTCAGCCACCTAATGATAAGTGAGCCAATATGACTACAGTTTAACTAAATGTTCCAAGAACTCAGGAATAAAACAAGATTTCAAGGATAAAACAAGCCGCTAACTCAAGCCCATCTAAGTAGTAAGCTCCATAATAGCACTAACAATATCCCCACTGTGTGTCTTGAGTGCCTTGACAGCCTTGCTCCTTGGTACTCCTGCTTGTGTCATAACTAGATCAATGTCTCGAGGCTCAACCCCTGTCTCATCAACTTCTTCCTCTTCTTCATCAGCCTGAGCAGCAGCAGCTGCACCAGAAAGATCTGATTTTGGAAGCACAGATGCCATATCTGGCATCCTAAATTGTTGGGCAGCCTGTGTCTGCAACTGAGAGCTCAAATCCTCAATCTTAGCCTCCCCAAATATGACATATGTCTCAGAGTTTGGACTCTTAAAGACATCTGGCTTTGAAATGAAAAATAGTATCTGAAAGGCCCAAAATTTCTTTTGTAAGTTAACAAAAACCAAATAGGCAAATGATAGACTATAACAGAGTACAAAATGAAAGGAGAGCTAACATTTTTAGTTCTCTTGATGGTGACCCTGCTTACACCAGTAACCGGTTTCATCCCCAGCTTCAACATTGCCTTGCGACTTTTCTTTTCACTTCTGCTCTGCTTTGAACTCCCATTTGCACCTGCATATCACATTCTAATAAATAATTCCAACAGGGTAGATAGAGAGAAGGAAGCCTATCCCTCTAATATAAACATGTAATGCATAAAACTGACACAGAAATTGAAAATATCATTTAGAGAATCTCTTGCGACCTGCAAGAGCAAAATTAGAATCACCAACTCAAAAGCAGTTTGCAATCTGCTGCATGTGTTATAACAGATAGATTTACATTAATAACATAACAGAAATGATGAAAGAAAATATGATGAGATAAACATCAAGAACACTGCCAGTTCAAAGGCATTAGCATGAAATTATACATCGTGCATAAGCACAGATAAATTCCCTTCTTCAAAGTAAGATATCGTGAGGTTTGACCAAACTATGTTGTCCCTTTATCGCTTCTCCACATCCAAAAAATCCAATATCTACTTATTTTAAGAACTTAAATGTTTTGATTGACTTCCTAAATATTCAGCATGTAGGAGCAAAATTTTGTAAAAAAGTTGTCTCATAGTTACAAAACCAGACAATGCTTCAAGACAAGCTGTTAAACAACAAGACAGCCACGAACAAAGGTCCTGCAATAAGATGCTCCGGCAAGTATGAGCTTACCAATGCCCTACTATATCAACCAAATAACAGGGGTGGACACGTGTTTAAGGTAACACGCAATCGTTTTACTAAGCCAATCTTCCATTTTCCAACAATTTTGGCACTACTGTGAAACTCCAATTGAAACAAGAACAAATACATCTTGTTTAGAGTGTGTATCCATTTTCGAAATGAATATTGAGACAATAAATTATTCAAATACACATGTCTAATCAGCCAGGCGAAAACAAATTGATATTTCAGTTTCCAAATGGTTGCAAAATCATCAATCTATTTGGCATACAAGTTTACAGTCATTTCAAAAACATTTCTTATAATCATCCAATAGGGAAAAAAATTATTTTGCCCAAAACCCCAGAGTTGAAGTTGCTAAAGCCAGTAAAGATTTCACATTCCACACGAATTTGAGAAAGCCAGCTTCAATAATCAGCCATATTTGCCAACAGAAGCATACACGATATCAATATCACCAAAAACAATAAATATAGGCAAACCAAGGAACCCAGCAAAGAAAAGGAGTAGGCATCCACCTGGAGTACCAGCTTCCTTATCATCATCCTCGTCGTCGTCGTCGTCGTCGTCGTCGTCATCTTCGTCATCGTCCTTCTCGTCCTCTTTCACGTCCTCCACTACAGGCTCATCCTCATGCTAAAGAAAAATGATAAAGAATTATTTAAAGGAAAACTTAACAAACAAAGAAAAGGAAATGAAGAAATGAAGAGCTACAGATTTTTTAAGAAAGAAGAATCAAAGACCTGAAGTATTTTCTTGGTCTCATCGTCAGTGGCGGGGATCTGCTCAGCAGCTACTTCAGGGTTGGTGGTCTCAGCCTCAACAACGGGACCTGGAGACATGGCCGCCTTTGTTTGTTTTGGGATAACGAGGAATGGCAACTGAGATAGATAGAGAGCCGCGTTAGGGATAGAGTGTTTCTGTATGTTGCTGCTTTTGGTGTCTTCTAGGCTTTATTGCGGGAGCCTCTAATGGCGAGGGTTCCTACTAACTGGGCCTCAGTTTCTTAAGCCCATTATTCAGTTCGTCACTAGTTGAGTAACCAGTGTTAGACTATCCGTCTCTAATCATATTTACTCCAAAATGCTAAAATAACTTTTCCAATAGGTTTCTTTGGAAATTAAGGAGATGGTGACTAGGGGAGAGCAAAATCTTCAAAAATCTAAAACCGAATCGCACCAATTCTTGTTCGATCGATTCAGTTTTTTTTTTGTATAAATTTAATTTATTCAGTCTAAAAAATTTTATTAGTTCGGATTAATTTTATATTAAAAATTCAACTTAATCGAAATAACCGATATCTTTAATTATTTTTATTTTTAATTATCAAAATACTGAATGCTCACCTTTAATAGTGTTGATGTCCAAATGTCTCTCTGAATTTTTTTTGAACTATCAAATACATTTCTATTCGGGTTAATTATGAGTTCCCTCGCCTCCACCATCTCCTAATATTATCACATGGTGCTTTTGCTCTTTAAACCATCACTAGTGACGCCTAATGGTTTCTTGGTCTATAGTTTTTTTTATTACATACATATTTATACCGTTGAACTTATATTGATTAGTCAGTTTAATACTTTAACTTTCGGTTTAATCTAATAAACACCTGAATTTTACTTTTTTAATATTTAAACACCTTCAACTTTCAATTTAACTTAACATGCATCTAAACTTTATTTTTTAGTAATATTTAAACACTTTGCAATACATAGTTGAACGTATTAAATGAAGACACATGTTAAAAAGTGTTAAAATATCATAAAAAATAAGTTCAGGTATTTATTAGGTTAAATCGAATATTAGGATGTTAAACTCACTAAATGACCAAATTTCAGAGGCATAAATATGCATTTGGCCTTTTTTTGAACAATTTGTCTATGATTTTGACAACTGCATTTTGGTAAAATAAATGATATTTAGGTCTTGATGAAGGCATTTTTGGTGTATGAAAAACTTATTACTCTAATGAGTATTATAATGGTTTTGAACTTGTGAGGCATTCTTGTATTTTTATATTATAAAAGGAAATGAATTTAAAAAGTGGAGAAGAACTAGTAATAAATTCTTATATTTTTAAATATATTGATTTTATTTTGAGAAAATGTGCAAATAAGCCAAATCCCTAACATTTAGAGTGAGGAGTAGCTAAATTTCTAATATTTTTTGGGTACAAATAAACACGTAAAAATATTTTAGTTGTACTTTATGCCTCCAGATAAATGAAAATTACATTTCAAATATAATTAATGATGTTGATATGAATGTTAAGTCATGTGCGGTAAGGTTCTAAGCGAAAGGCCTTTGTCGTTTCTCTGTGTTCAGGCGGTTGAGCTTTTCTAAGGTTCTTTCCTACCTCATTTTTGGTGTGAGTTCATCCTTTATTGTACTTTAATGAGTGACTACTGCTTAGTTTTTATGATTAATGTGCTAGTTAAGTGAAGATATAGGGTTATCCAGTCTGTATCTTTGTGTACCGTCGAGGAGGTTTTTTTCTTGTCTTGTGATTATTGTTTTGGTGACATGATTACAATTTCAATTAGAGTATTTAGCCTTCCTTCGTCTCATTTTTCCCACCTTCTATGCCTACAAAGCTCTGTGTTAGTTCTATTTATTGTTCACCTTTCCAATGAGCTGCCTTAGTCTTGTCACCTCCCATGCAATGGTTGTTCATCCCTCTATTAGAGATTCCTTCTTTCTCTTAATCTTCCATCCAAAAGTCCTATTTTCCTCTTCCATTACAAAGTTAAATCCTGACTTCTCTAGTATGTCCTTTCACCTTTCCCATTGTTGTTTGCTCTCATGGATATCTAGCTTCCTTCCCTTGAGGACCTTATTGACATGATAGAATTGTTATAATGCGATGACCTTGTGTTAGAAGTAGACTCGGGTTTGGAAAATTTTGATATTTATTTTAGGAAAACTCTAGTGGGTAAGGTGATCTCTACAAAGATTATGAATCCTTTTGCGATAAAAGATACTATGTCCACTTCTTGGAGACTTTAAGAATATTTTCATGTGGAAGGAGTAAGGAAAAACATCTTCAGTTTTTATTTCAAGAATGAGGCAAATTATATGATTACTTTTGAAGGAAAGCCTTTGAGTGTCCAAAACCAGCTGATTAATATATATGAATGGTCGGCCAATAAGATAGTCAAAAGTCTAGACTTTTCTTGCTCTCCTTTTTGGGTCCAAGTGCATGATTTACCCTCCAGCCATATCAATATGGCAATGTTGAGAGAATTGGGACTCTTTTCAAAGAATTCTTACAGGCAGATCTCAATAGTAGTCTTGTAGGTGGGTGGATTCGCAAGTTAAGAATCAAAGTTAACATGAATATAGAGAAACCCCTCCTTAGAGGATTTAGAAACAAGTCTGAAGATGGTAAGTTTTCTTGGTGCTCCTTTAAAATAGGTCATATAATAAAATTATATGCTACCAAAATGGAAGAGGATAAAAGTGGGGTAGCTAATCATATTAATTTATGGAACGGTCATAATCTAGGCAGGCTTAAAGTTGCGGAGGAACCGGCCCTCATGCTGAAGGCTAACCTTGAAAATCTCTCGTTAGGGGATACTAAGTCTGCTAACCTTAATACTACGAAAAAGATAAAAACGTCTAGTCCCTACGCTCTTGTTTCCAAAGGTAAGAGTGTGTGGCCTTAGTCTTATCCCTTGAAAGCCTAGTTCTTTCTAAAAACGATCTTCTGAGCCTAGGAACTTGATAAGCCTTGATTACATCGCACTTCCACTGAGAACCTCTAAACATCTAAATAACTTTTTAGAAAATTCACCCCCCTTTTTCTCATTGATATTCTTAGTTCGAAGTTGAAAGAAAAATATATTTATATGAATCGCAATGATATTCAAACCTTTGAATAACAAATTGAAATTGCTTCTGATCTGCTTTTGCAAAAGAAGAATACTGATTCAGGATGGTTTAAGAACAAAAGTGAGCTAGTTTTTCCTAGAGAAGGTTCGGGTTCGAGTTTAATTCTAAAGGAAATTTATGAGGAAAATGTCATTTCTAAAAGGAGTGGTGGCCCTCCCTCTACTGATGCTCATAAGAATGGGAAAGCCAACAAGTGGAAGAAACTGGCTAGAGCTGTGGGTGGAGACCTGCAGAAAGATGAAGAAGCTTCAGTGGTCCTTCTATTGTCCTAAGCGAGTTAGGGAAGAAGCTTTTACTGATGGTGAAAGCCCTATTAAATTGTTTAAGTTATCTGAGAATTCTATGGTGGAGGTAGCCAGCCGTAAGTGGCCCCAGCTGGATAAATAAGGCTCATGAGCTGGAAAGTTCAAGGTTTGAGGAAAACCTTGACATTCCTTACACTCAAAGTGAAATGTCACTCTCATTCTCCTAAGGTACTTTTAATCATGGAAACTAAGAACAATAGTTCTAGGGTAGATAATATGTTTAAAAAGTGCATTTTTGATAATATGGTTTGATATCTTTGATATTACATATGTTTGCATGCTTGAATTTAAGTTATTTTTAAAGCAAATTATATGTTTTTGTATTAAAATCACCATGTTTTAATTTCTTTTGTGTCTCAGGTATTTTTCTAGGTACATCATCAAAGTCAGAGAGAAATCGGACCAAAATGGGGAAGAAACGGTTGAATCGGGTGCATTAGACTGTTCAACCACGCCCATGCTAAGGAGAATGATCAGGGTCAGAGGGCGTGATGAAATGCCTCACCTATGGCGAGAAAAAGCGATTTGCAACACAGTTTTCGAGAGTGACATGGCCTAGGAGCATGCCGGTCCTGAGCAACATGATCCAAATCCAAGACGTATTGAAGAAGGCCAAAATGTACATTTTTAGATCAACACGGCATGGATCCAGGTCATACTGGTCAGTACGGACCAAATTCAGGCCGTGTTGGATCCCAAAACCTAATTTAGAAGAAAAGAAAAAGAAAGAGAGAGAGGGAGAGAGAGAGAGAGAGAGAGAGAGAGAGAGAGAGAGTGAAAGAGAGAGAACTTTAGGGTATTCAAGACAGACCTTGAGAGCAACCTTCCAAACGATTAAAAAGAGAAAAACGGAGATAAACTCCACTTTAACATCATCCATATAGCTATTCTTGAGGATTGGATTAAAGATTCAAAGAAAAGAAAAAAAAGATCTTGAGCTACAGAGATTGGATTCAGAGTTATTGATAGGCATCATACTACACATGTGTTTCATGCCCAATTGTTTACATTCTTGTGTATGATTATCTCGTTTTATGCTAGAATCACTTGTCTTTTGTTTCCTTTCATGTTTCAGGTAATTTTCGAAGGACACTATCAATAATCGAGGGAAATACGCGTGATTATGGAT
The DNA here is from genome assembly GCF_019578655.1 of Ricinus communis. NCBI lineage: Eukaryota > Viridiplantae > Streptophyta > Magnoliopsida > Malpighiales > Euphorbiaceae > Ricinus > Ricinus communis. The sequence goes on from NC_063256.1 coordinate 21,590,198, forward strand.
CAGAATCCGTCAAATTGGACTAGGACCAGCACCCCGAGGGTTGAGCATGACCTGGACTCCGGCCGTGCTGAATTGCCAACTAGCTGCCTTCCAAGAGTGCCTTTTAGCACGATTTCCGTAGCCACCACAACCTCCACCATGGCCCGTGGTAGGTCAGCATCGGCTTGGGCATGGCCTGGAAGAGGCCAACACAATGAAATCCTTAAGTTCAGCATGGCACCGGACTCACTTGCGTCTTGGCCAAATACGAGGCTTGACCATCTTTGAAGAGACTATATAAGCAAAATTCGATTTGGGGAATGGTGGCTCGATTTTTCTGACCTAATTCTAATATACACTCAATTCACTTGTTTTCTAGACCTCAATTTTCGACTTTGGGAGATCAAATTCATCAATTGAGGGAGGATTACAGTTGTTTTCAACATCGATTTGAAGATCAAAACAAGATTTTGGGAGCATTCAAGAGGCAAATTAGGGTTTGATATTTTGGATTGGAAAATTAGGGTTTCTCATCCAACTTGAAAGAGAAGGGTGTACATGCCTTCAATTTTCTTTTCCTTATTTGTTCCTTACTTTGCTTTAACTATGAACATGAGTAACTATATATTTTGAACCCATTGGGTTCTTTATTGTTGATGGATTGTGCTTAGTTGTTAGATTTGTATTTGCCATTCTTGTAATCTTTTTACTATTCAGTAATAAAGTTTGATTCAGGTAATTTGAGACGTTGAATTATTTGTCTTTTAGGTTGTTTCTTGACATTGAGAAATGCTTATTACAACTGGAATTTGAATAGTAAGAACTGGTAGTTAACACTTAGAGATAAGGTTAATTCACTCACCGGATTAAGAATTAACAACTCTTAATAGATCTAAATCATGCTTAATGCTAATCTGTAATAATCTGATAGGAAGAGATTCCATTAGGTTAGTGCAGGTTTAGGAAGTCGGTGAGCTCGAGAGAGGCAGGAGTTCAGTCGGGATTTAAAACGCGGGTAAGCAAGATTGGTAATTTATAAAATCAACCTTAGAATTCCATCACTTAGGTCCCCTTTGGGTTTGTTTTTCTTATTGCGATTGTCTTTCGATTGTCAGTTGCTGTTCATTTATTTATTTGCATTCATAATCATTAGTTAGTTAATTTAGACTTCTCACACTCTATTTCAGACTAGATAACATAGTGAACAGTAGTAACTCTAGGTTCACCTGATCTCTAGGGATACGACCTTGATACTTACTAGTGCTAGGCCGCATCGATAGGTTTATTGCCTTAGGTGTAGGTTGCATAAGTAGCCTATCAAGTTTTTGGCGCCGTTGCCGGGGAACCGTAACGGTGAACTGGAGTGAATTGTTTTTGTGTTACTTTAGTCATTATTTGTTTATTCTTTATTTTATTATTTTTGTTGATTGGTGGTTATTTGGATTGTCGGTTTCAAGTAGTTTATGACTAGGAGCTCTAACCCTGATCCTATAGAACCCTTATTTGACCTAGAGAGCTCTCTCAGATTATTGAGACGACGTTTACAGGCAGTTGAGGAGGAGGTCAGAGTTACAGTTCAGGTTCATAGAGCTAACATGATGGAGAACCACAACCCTCAGACCGATGACGATCAGAGGACGATGTACGAGTTTGCTCGACCATCTTTGGATGGGACGAAAACTAGTATAGTCAGACCTACTATAGCGGCCAACAATTTTGAGATAAAGGCCAATGTTATCCAGATGATCCAGCAGAGCGTGCAGTTTGGAGGATTGCCCAACGAGGATCCCAATGCACATATCTCTAACTTTTTGGAGATTTGTGACACATTCAAGATAAATGGATCAACCGATGATGCCATTCGGCTGAGATTGTTTCCATTTTCCTTGAGGGACAGAGCAAAGAGATGGTTGCAACCTCTTCCACAGCAGACGATTACTACTTGGAAGGCATTCGCCAAAAAATTTCTCTATAAGTATTTTCCTCCCGCTAAAACTGCTAAACTTAGAAATGACATATCTTCTTTTGTGCAGTTTGATGATGAAAGCATGTACGATGCATGAGAGAGGTTTAAGGACCTTTTGAGATGCTGCCCACATCATGGATTGCCAGTGTGGATGCAGGTTCAGACCTTCTACAGCGGGTTGAACCTTGCTACAAGGGAGATGGTGGATCTTTGCGGCCGGTGGGGCTAAGCGATGAGCGCTGGCGGGCTCAAAACTTGATAGAGGAAATGGCCATGAACAATTATCAGTGGCAATCCTCTAGGAGCTGACCGGGAAGACAAGGAGGGGTCAACCAAATGGATTCTACAGTAGCCTTGGCAACTCAGGTGGAGCTTCTAACCAAGAAGATTGACCAACTCCAGATGCCGGTTTATGCAGCGAATGTTAGCTGTGAGTTTTATGGTGGCTCGCACTACAGTGTAAACTGTACTGCAGGAGGTATGTTTGCTTCATCTTCTTATACTTTTCCATCTGTTTTTTATGTGTCTTCTGATGTTGAGCAGGTTGATTATATGGGGAATGCCCCAAGGCAGCAGAACAACACCTACATCAACACATACAACCCTGGGTGTTGCAATCATCCCAACTTCAGTTGGAGGAACAATAATACCCAAGGTCCACCAGGTTTTCAAAGACTTCATCAGCAACCGCAACAACAGCCAGCTGAGCCTGCACAAGCTCCTCCTCCACCAGAAAAGAAGTCAAATTTTAAGGAGCTTATGATGAAGTTTGTGACGACTACGGAGATGAGGTTCCAGCAAACTGATAGTGCACTTAGGAATCAGCAGGCCTTGATTCAGAACTTGGAGACTCAGATTGGCCAATTTTCTAAGATGTTGTCTGAGAGGCAACAAGGAGCGCTCCCTAGCACCACTGAGTCTAACTCGCTTGCCTTCAAGTAAGTTAGTTTCAGCTCCTTCTAAGCCTATTCTTGACGACTCCACTATTGATGTGCAGGTTGAGGCGAGCAGTAAGGTTAAGGAACTTGAGGGACAAAAGGTGAAACCAATCCCAGTCAGGGAATATCAATCCAAGATTCCTTATCCTGCTAGACTCAAGCAAGCAGAAGCGCAAGAGCAGTTCAATAAGTTTTTGGATACTTTTAGACAACTGCATATTAACTTGCCTTTTATTGACGTATTGAAGCAGATGCCGAAGTATGCCAAGTTCTTAAAGGACATACTTAGCAGAAAAAGAAAGTTGGAGGAGGTAGCCTATGTTAAGATTAACGAAGAGTGCTCAACAGTGTTTTAAAGCAAGTTGCCAGAGAAATGTCACGATCCAGGGAGTTTTACTATTCCTTGCACTTTGGGTAACTTGTGTGTTGATGATGCATTAGCTGATTTGGGGGCTAGCATAAATGTCATGCCCACTAGTTTATTCAATAAGCTAGGTATGGGGGAGGCAAAACCCACTAGGATGTGCATTCAATTAGCTGACCATTCTGTTAAGCTTCCTAGGGGGATCGTAGAGAATGTGCTAGTCAAGGTAAATAAGTTCATATTTCCTGTGGACTTTGTGGTTATGGATATGGATAATGAGCATAGTGTACCGTTGATTTTGGGGAGACCTTTCCTTGCCATGGCTAGAGTTAAAATAGACGTATTTGAGGGAAAGTTAGAACTTAATGTACGGGATGACTGTGTTACTTTTAGTTTACCCCCATTTGATAGTTCTCCTACCAACCATGTTCATGCCATTTGCAGTATTGATGGAATTGGTCTTGCATGTGATAAGCAACCACAGAATGTACAATTGGATGATGCTATACATGTCTCGTTCCCTGTTGATGTGTGCTATTCATCTGAAGAAAACAACTTGTATCAATTTGAGACTTTGTACTATGATACACCCAAGAAGGGTAGTTGCAAGTTTGTTTATGATAGGTCACCTAGATAGGATTTGGAGTGGATGAATGGGCATCCCGACTCGATGTGGAGAGCACCTCCTTGGTCATCTACTGCACACGTTGGACCTCCTCCTTGTGCTTATATGCCTCAAGCCCCAGCTTACATTGAGCCCACCTTCTCAATTTGCCCGCGATGCAGGAATACTGCTGCAGAGTCCAGCTAGATGACTCGAACAAAAAGAAGCGCCTTCGGGAGGCATTCCCAAATCTATTTATGTTTTTTTTTGAGTTTTTGGACATCTTTTATTTATTTATTTACTTTTCTAGTTAGATATCTCAGTTTATTTTTAGTTTGTTTTATTTTGAGATGATTTTATTTTATTGAACCTTTTATTAGATGTTGCTTGGGATGTGTTTATTCTTGAGTTTTGCAGGAGTTAGCCTACTCGATGCTCATATGCAATTTTGAGGACTAATATATCTTAGAGTTTTAAAGCACACATCAACGTTGGGAGTTCGGCAATCCAAGATGGCAAAGGAAAGCCCAGAAACCTCCCCTTTCACCACGGTTTCCGTGGCCATCACGGACTACAACACGGCACGGCCTGAGTCAAGCCCGTAATGAGAGACACATGAAGACTTGGGGGATTTCAGCCGTTCATCACGGATTCTGAAGGCATCACGGGCGGCAACACTAGGCCGTGCTGGTCAACACGATCGTGCCCCCACCCGTGCCAATTGGTGCACCATTGAAGCATAAGGGCTCAGCACGGGCCGAGTCCTGATAAGCACGACCTTGCCCTCGCCCGTGCTGACCCTCGTGCCTATAAAAAGGAGGCTTCCAAAAATTTTGCTACCCCTTTTTCTAAAGCTCCAAGGTGTTGTTTTCTTCCATTTCTCTCATCCTTCTTACCTTTCTCGGCAATTCCAAGTAAGTCTCTTCACTTTTTTCTTTTATTTGTTTTTAATTTAGTTTTTCTTTTATGCATATACTTTATTTAGGACGTGCTAGTATGTTTTGGTAGTTTTATATTGTTACATTGCTTTAATATGGCCTCAATTAGATTTAATTTACATTAGTTGTTATGTTTGCTATGAAGTTGATTATGAAAGTGATAAGTGTGGGGTTTGCAGAAATAAAGTTTATTTATGGCATTCTATTATGAATAATTGTTAGAATAAAGTTGCGTTAGTTGGTGCACGATAAAGTAGGTTGGAATGTATCGGTTAATTAGTTTATGTAGGAGATTGAGGCTTTAGTCTTTTGTTAAGTCTAAAGTTTTCTGTTAGTCGAATCATAGCCATTATGCTGTTCAATTTTCGTTAGGATTTCTGATTAACTTGATTTCTTGTACAAATAACTAATTATTCATTACATCAGGTGACATGACGGACCGCAATCAATGTAACGCCTGCATTTTCTCATCATCCATGTTATGTGCATTTACATTTAATCATTGGGCATATGATGGTATATCAATGATATTTTTATTTTATGAGAACATATATATATTAATTATAAGTAGAGAATAAGAAGCATGATATTAGATTATTAATTTAGATAAGTTGATTAAGTACTTGGGTTATGTGTATTAAGCCTTAAGACTTAATTGAACCAATAGTTGAAGGTTGGGTAAATAGATTGGACTTAAAAGATACAATTAAAAGTTAGTACCTATATATGGTTAGTAAGAATTAATTTAGGGTGATAAAAATAGTTTAGTAGGTGGTGGCATTAAGAGAGGAATATTGGAAATTGGAACCATGAGTAAGCTCATTTTACCTCTTCATTTCTCTAAAATTCGTACATGGCCAAAAACACAAAATTTGGAATAAGAGAGAGGAGTGAAATACCTAGAAAAACTTAAGATTAAGATAGGATTTTGCCAACTATTGAAGGAGCCAAGCTAAAGCTAAAGGATTTAAGCATATTAGCAACCCAAAAGCTGAAATTGGTAAGTTGTTACTTGAGTGTTATTAATTTGTCATTAGGGTTCTTGATTACAAATTGGAAAAACTTCATTTGATGCTCTCATTGATTAATTAAAGGTCTGATTATCATGAATTAGTAGAGTATTGAATGATTGCATAAAGATTAAGCTTGATTTAAGTTTAAGTATGTTAAGATAGAAAACTGTCAAAATTCCAGCAACCTTGATGTTCTGTATGTTAGGCATAACATGGGTTATATAAGTCCAAATTAAGCTTAATTGGTGTCTATGTAAAGTTTAAAGAGTCCTCTATAACTTTGTAGTTTTGTGATTTTGCTATTTTTGCCGTTTTGGTTGCTTAAATTGAGCAAACAGATTGCTGCTCGGGTACAACTAGCTGTATGACCCTTGCTCAGTAATTTGAAAATAATTAAATCTATAGAAGTCGGAATTGAGTAATTCTTCTTGGAGATGAAACTAGACGCATAAATGGATATGTCTTTTTAATATGAGATTTTTGTATTAAGCCAATTTTGCCTAGCAATAAATATACCTTGGTACTAAATTCTGTCTAGAAAACAGAAATGTTGGAGATTAGTTTTATGCAATTTATTGATGTTAATTTGAGTTAAATTGGTATTTAACTAGATGGGAAATGTTTATAGGATATTAAAACAGTAATTGAGAGTCTTAGAGGAAGAGTTAGACCTATGAATTAGAGAGGGGATGATCTTGTAATGCATTAGAACTCGCATTTACATGAATATTTGTAATATGCATGAAATGTGAATTGATGAATGTGTTGACAGGGTACTCAAAGGCACGGAAAGGAAGTTGTGGAGAAAGGAGGTTCTTATATGCTAAAGGAATAAGTATATTTTGAGTAAGTAAATAGTTAATATTTGCTATGTTCATATATTTAATCAAATGTTCATGAAATGGTTGCGTTTGCTTAATATTGTTTATGTTTGAATGGTGAGATGGAAATGATTGGTGTTGAGTGGAACAATTGTTATTGCTGAAATATGATATAAGTGAAATGATTGAATTGTGATGTTAAGTGCATATGTGCATGTGAATGGTGGATTCCCCTGTGAAAAAACATATATATATATAAAGCCTTGGGAGGCTAAAGCCTAGAGAGGCTATAAAAGTGTATAATGTGAGATGAGGCGGGCGACTTCACGTGTGTGATATGTGAGGATGAGGCGGAGCAGCACATTAAAGGGGATCCACAAGCCGTGAGAACTAACCATAATTGTTGAATTGTATTTCTTCTATGATGGTTGTAATGAATTGAGTAGAATGGTATGACTTTATACCTAAACTATGAATATCATGGAAAGTTATGTGATTGGGTGGAAATTGTATTAAGTGTATGTGATATAGATTATGTTGATTATTTATTTCTTGGAGGCTCACCCCTCTCCAAAATTTTTCTTTTCAGGTTTGTAAATAGTAGTGCATCCGTTGGTTGTATGCGAAGTTTAGCTTTTAGCGATTCACATCAAGTTGGGCCGGTTTTGTGAAGTCTCCTCCCGATGCATTTTTGTATGCGGTTATATGATATATATGGAAGTATGCCTTATAAGGCATAAGAAGATGTTTGTAATACTTGTTAAATGATGTTTAAGTATAATCATATGTTTATATGTTAATAACCTTGTGTCTGGATTCTTAACAACCTACATATTGACCTATCTACCTATAGTATATATTCTACGACGCTTGTATGCTTCCTGGCTAATGTTTATTGGTTAACATGTGATGGGGGTGTTACAATCAATCCCATAGGAAGTAACCAAAACGCGTCCCTACCAGCAAGCGATAGCGTGGTGAAGGAACATCTTCCTCCACAGCACCAGAACTAGCACCAGCACAAGCACCAGAACCAGCCCCAGCACCGCAACAGCAACTAGTCCGAGCTCGAAGAGCACTAGTTATGAACCCACCTGCACCTGGTCGTCATCCATTATGGACATTCCCTAATGTAGATAATGAGAGTCGGTTCCAAGTCATGAGATGGAAGCAAGTGATGGTAGGTCGTTGCATCGACTTCGTATCTCTGGAAAGAGTGGGATTGGTTCAGGATGTGTGCATTCTGTTCGAGACTCTGCCATATGTACGATTCTTTGACATCATTGAGCCAACCTACCGTGAGCTTACAATTGAGTTCCTCAGCACCTTCTTCCTGATGTAGTTTATTTCAGACTTGGGGGAATGGAGTTCTCAATGTCAGTCCCATAACACAATATTAAGTTCATTCAAACATAACACAATATTAAGCAAACACCAATCATTTCCATCTTATTCATTCAAACATAACACAATATTAAGCAAACACAAGCATTCGTGGAACATTTGATTAAATATATGAATATAGCAAATATTAACTATTTTCTTACTCAAAATACACTTATTCCTTCATCATAGAAGGACCTCCTTCTTCCACAACTTCCTTTTCAGACTTTTGAGTTCTTGTTAATACATTCATCAATTCATATTTCATGCATATTCCAAATATTCATGTAAATGCTAGTTCTAATGCATTACAAGACCACCTCCTTTCTAATTCATAGGTCTAACTCTTCCTTTAAAACTCTCAACTACTGTTTTAATATCATATAAACATGTTCTATCTAACTATATTCCAATTTAACTCAAATTAATAATTAATAAATAGCATAAGACTAATCTCCAACATCTCTGTTTTCTAGACAGAATTTAGTACCAAAGTATATTTATTTCTGGATAAAATTGGCTTAATATAAAAATCTCATATTAAATAGACATATACCTTTATGTGTCTAGTTTTATCTCCAAGAAGAATTACTCAATTTTGACTTATACATATTTAATTATTCCTAAATTACTGAGTAAGAGTCATACAACTCGTTGTACCCGAGAAGCAATTTATTTGCTCAATTTAAGTAACCACAATGGCAAAACTAGCAAAATCACAAAACTAAATAGTTATAGAAGACTCTTCAAAATTTCCATAGACATGAGTTAAGCTAAATTTAGATTTATATAACTCAAGTTATGCACAGAATACAGAACATCAAAGTTGCTGGAATTTTGAGAGTTTTCTGTCTTGATATACTCAAAATTAAATTAAGCTTAATCTCTATGTGATCATTCAATACTCTACTAATTCATGATAATCAGACCTTTAATTAATCAATGAAAGCATCAATTTAAGTTTTTCCAATTTATAATCAAGAATCCTAATGACAAATTAATAATACTCAAGTAACAACTCACTAATTTCAGCTTTTGGGTTGCTAATATGCTCAAATTCTTTAGCTTTAGCTTGGCTCATTCAATAATTGGTAAAACCCAATCTTAATTTTAGGTTTTTCTGGGTATTTCACTCCTCTCTTATTCTAAATTTTGGGTTCTTGGCCAGGTACGAATTTAGAGAAATGAAGAGGTAAAATGAGCTTGCTCATGGTTCCAATTTTCAAGATTAATCTCTTAATTGATAGCTCATAATTTTTAATGCCACCATCTACTAAAATTAGTCTTATCATCCCAAGTTTAATTCTTACTAACTATACATAGATACTAACTTTCAATTGTATCATTTAAGTCCAATCTATTTATCCAACCTTCAACTATTGGTCTAATTAAGTATTAAGGCTTAATACACATAACCCAAGTACTTAATCAACTTATCTAAATTAATAATCTAACATCATGCTTCTTATTCTCTACTTATAATTAATATATATCTATTCTCATAGAATAAAAATATTATTAATATACCATCATTGCCCAATGATTAAATATAAATGCACATAACATGTATGATGAGAAAATGCAGGCGTTACATAACTTACTGTAATAAGAATTAGACACTCTTATTAAAGGTATATTTAGAGATTAATGCTATTCTAAAATCAATTGTTAGGAAGAGATTTCAACTTTAGATCTTTAGGATTAGGAATTGGTTAACTCGAGAGAGAGGCCAATTCATTTGAGAAATTATCCACAAATTGTAATTCTTAATCAATCAATTCATAATTTATTGTTTTTAAGCTGGCTAGCTAAAAGGATCCCCAATTGGGTTAATCATCTCATTGTCTTTTCCAAACTTTCATTCTCTTTCTTAGAATTTAGTTTTCATTTACATTCTCATTCATTTTTAGTTAATGATCTTCACCATCTTTTGATCGATTAGATAATAGGAATAGTGCTGTAGCAGTAGCTTCTCAGTTCCCGTGGGATACAACATTGATACTTGTCATAGATAGATTACATTTGATAGGTGCACTTGCCTATAGACTGCTCGTCGTGTTTAGCGAGCCATCATGGTTACTGTTAATCCCATTAATAGAGCTAGTGGTTAAGCATTTGCGTGGAAAGATATTACCTAGATTGATATTTTGTTCTCGTTAGATTTTTTCTTTCACTGTAATGTGTGTGATTTTGTTAATGGAAATTGGAACTTTATTGTGCGTAGTGTGGAATCTGTAAGAACCCAACAACTTCACTACCTTAAAGATTACTGTAGTCATATTAAGGATGCTTTCTTGGTTGCTGGTGATTTTAAATTTATTTTGTGCCAAAAAGAAAAAATAGAAGGCAGACTGTTTGATCATTCTCACCATAAGCCTTTTCTAGATTTTTATTAATGATTTGGGTCTTGGAGACATTGGCTTTTCTGGTCCTTGGTTTACTTGGAATAAAATGTGCTCGAAGTAACAATATATAGGAACGTATTGATAGGCTTCTAGCTAATCTTTCTTAGAGTTCTAAGTTCCCTAGTGCTCCTGTGAGTCATCTAGAGGATTTTGGCTCTGAAAATAGACCTATACTCCTTGATCTCAATGGTGGTAAGTGGTTGGTGAAACAAACATTTAGGTTTGATAAACGATGTAATAATCCGGCTGAGGTGAAGCTGATTATTAGTAGAACTTGGGGTAAAGACTTTTGGGGATCCTAATCTTTTCTATTGTTCTCAAAGCTCAAAGTTTGTAGGCATGAACTTATATCTTAGAGAAAAAATTGAAATCTCAATAGTAGAGTCAACATCGGTAATATTAGAAATAAGCTTTCAGCTGCTAAAGATGAGCCTAATGGAAGAGACAGTAGTAGAATTAGAGAATTAGGACTAAAGCTCCAAGAGGATTTAATTAGGGAGGAGAGTTTTTTGGCTTAGAAGGCAAGGCAGGATTAGCTCAAGCTAGGTGACAACAATACAACCTATTTTTATGCCAAAACCATACCGATGAAGAGCGGGAATAGAATCTGGGGTCTTGAGGATGAAGTAGGCAATTGGTTCATGGATTAAAAAGATATTTCAGAGCTTGTTATTTCCTACTTCAAAAACTTATTCTCATCTACTTACCCTTCCAATCTTAATAGTGTCACAGATGGAATGATCTCTAGAGTATTCGGTGAGATGAACGAGGCTTTAATTAAGATTGTTAGTGTTGAAGAAATTAGAGATGCTATTTTTTCATTACCACCTGATAAAGCACTTGGGTAGGATGGTTTTACTATTGGTTTTTTCCAAAAAACTTGAGGGGATATTCAGGATAATGTTTTTCAATTTGTGCTTAACTTTTTCTCCACAGGCAAGATGTTGAAGAGTGCTAACCACACAATCATTTCTTCAATTCCAATGGTCAAGAGTCCTAAGAATATGAAACAACTAAGACTGATAAGCCTTTGTATTATCTTTTACAAAATAATCTTTCGTATCTTAATGAAAAGACTATAGCCTTTTATGCTTATTTGATCAGTGACTCGTAAAACACCTTTGTCAAAGGAAGGTCCATTGTTGATAATATACTTATTAGTCATGAATTAATGCACTACATGAAGACGTGATCCAAAGGAGGTAAGAAAGAGTTGGCTTTGAAGCTAGATATGACTAAGGCCTATGACAGATTGGAATGGGACAATTTGGAGCACATGATGAAGGTATTGGGTTTTCATCATCAGTGGACCTCCTGGATAATGGAGTGTGTTAAGACTGTTTCTTTCTCTATTAACATCATTAGTTTTGTTCAGGGTTACTTCTCCCCGACAAGAGGGTGGCGCCACGGGGATCCCTTCTCTCCTTTTTTTTTATCATATGTGCTGAAGGACTTGTTCATCTTTGTAACAATGCATTTCGTGTTGGCGATATCCATGGAATCAAGATCTCCAAGCTCACTCTTGCAATTAATCATCTTTTATTTGAATATGATTCCCTGATCTTTTGTCTTGCCACTACTTCAACTGTTGATAATTTATTGGGATTTTTGAATAGGTACATGGAGGCTATTGGTCAGTGTATTAATTTTAATAAGTATGCTAATATCTTTAGTTCTAATACGCTTGGAGATGTTCTTAGAAGCCTTGCCAGATTGATAAAGGTCCTTCACATTGGTACCCAAGATAAGTACCTTGGATTACATGCCTGTGTAATATATCAAAGCGTCAAACCTTTAATGAACTTAAGGTAAAGGTGGCAAGATGGAAGGAGAAACTTCTTTCTATGTCTAGAAAAGAAGTTCTATTTAAGGCAATAGCTGTTGTAATCTCCAACTACACTATAAATTGCCTTAAGTTCCCCTTATCCTTATGCAATGACATCAATTGGATTATTTTAAATTTTTAATGGGGGCAGCATAAGGAGGAAAAAATATACACTGGACCTCTTAGAAAAATCTATGTAAAAGTAAGCATTGGTGGGCATGGGTTTCAAAGATCTGCATGGGTTCAACATGGCTCTTTTTAGCCAAGCACCTCTGGAGGATCATTGTTTTATCCTTCCTCTCTGTTAGCTAAAGTTCTCAAGGGGAAGTACTTTCCTATCTCTGATGTTCTAAGAGCTAAATGTAAGAGTAATGCCTCTTAAGCTTGGAGAAGCTTAATGTCAGCAATTGAAATTATTAAGCAAGGGGTGAGATGGCAGGTTAAGAATGGTCAATTAATTAGAATTGAAAAGGATCATTGGATTCTGCCCTAGTAGTCTTTGTGTTGTGGAGTCTGTGGAAAGGCAGGAATGAATTAATGTTTAATAACGGCTCCTGGAGCAATATGGATGTTGGTAAGAAAGCCCTTAAGGAATTTATGGAATTTAATTCCCTGGGCTCCCATATTTGTGGCGGCTACTGTTTCTACTAGTCCCAACTTTCCTACATCCACTCTAAAGGGTGACGAAGTTAAGGTCAATTTTGATACTAACTTAGACAACATAAGTGGAGGTGGGTAGCTGCAGGTTAGTTACTTCTAATGCTAAAGGTAGGACTATTGCTATGTGGACTACTAAAATTCATCTTGCTTCTTCCCTTTTACTATAGAAAGCCTCACCCTTTGTTAAGTTGTTCATCGGGCAGTCAACAAAGGTTGGAAAATGGTTCTCTTTGAAGGAAACACTTTTTCTATTATTCAGGTGACTGATGGAGTTTCCTCTCCTCTAGCTAAATCTGCAGTTATCTTCTTCGATATCTCTAAGCTTAATAACTTTTTTTAGAAAGAATCTTTTTCTTTCATTAGTAGATCCTATAATTTAGCTGCTCATAATAACTAAGAGTGTTTTTCGGACTTACTAGTCGTTGTTCCTCTGTACTATCGCGGGGTTCCCTTCCCCCCTCCTTTTATCTTTAATATATGTCCTTGAGTTAAACAAAAGATTTTGATATGGCATAGTACATGGGGCCCTAGTAACAATAACATCAAACTCCTCTCTTTCAACTTTAGTCATATCAAATTCTCTTATTCGTTCTCCTTTCTCTCACTATTGCTCCTTCCCTCCTTATATTGCCATGCTTCTCTCTCTTTCTCTTTTATTCTTCAGCTCTAAATTTTATTTTCTCTATTTTCTTATTCTTGATATTTGAAAAAGATATTAATATCATTTTGTTTAATTTTTGCAATAGAAATATATCTATAAGAAACTAAATTTTGAATTATTATCACCATGAATAGTAAAAATATTAAGTATTAGTACCAATTACATGCGCTCCATTTTTCAATCAAGGGTGGACGTTGGCTTTATCTTTGTTACATCCACTTTTAATTTTAGATATTGCAAAGAAGGTTGGTACTATCATTGCTATAGCATTGAACTCTAAGATTACCTTTAATTCCTATATAATTCGTAATTTCTCAATTCCTGAAAAGAAAAGGCTTACTTTTTTCTAAAGAAAGAAAAAAAAAATCCAATTCCATGTTTTTAGCATTTAATTGATTTGAAATCCTTTTCTTCTATTTGCAAAAAGAGTTTTACTAGATTTGTTAAGTTCTAAAGAAAAGAAAAAGAAAAAGATTGTCGCTTTACAAGCCAAAGAAGAATCAGTTTGTTGTTAAGGACGCAATTGCACAAATCGAGGAAGTTCAAATTGGCACAACATAAAATCTATTAAACCCAAAGCACTGTGGAGAGGAACAAAATCCATAAATCACATATATGATACTAACGAGTAAAATTTCCTTGTGCTCTAAGACGCCAAAGTAATAATAAAAAATTGGATGGATTTAAGTTGTATGGGTAATTTGAGTTATGGTGGTAATTAAAGTTGAAAAGGAGAGAATGGCAATGAAAGTTAAGAAGGAGAGAGCCACTAAGAAAAAGAAGAGATATAAATGAAAGAGGTTCAAGTTATTGATAATGGCTTGATTAATTTAAAGAAAAAAGGTATTTGAATTTGATTTGAATTAGCGATTGATATAATAATGGGTGATAAACATTATAGCCATTTCTCTTTATTTCTAATAAATTTAATTTTTATTTATTTATTTAATATTAAGATTGTTACTCTAAGTGATTTGTCACATGCTTTGTCCCTAATTTTGATCTTAATAAACAAATCGAAGTTTTGATCTAATGTCCTTTTGAGTTTTGATGTTGTAGTTCGATTCAAGAAAATATACTTCAAAATTGCAACCACACCAACCAAGCACAACCGCGAAAATGAGCATTTTCAAGGCAGACTTTTGACTTATAAAGGTCAAGAATCGCGAATGCACCAAACTAGGAAAGACTGCAAAAATGAGAAGTTTTAAGATAATAGAAAAATAAGTTGCAAATTTCATAATCGCAACCACATCTCAAGTAGGCACAACCGCGAACTTTAAAGCATTGAGTGTCTGTTAAAAACCGCCAACAATCATTTTAAAAAGCCGCCAATGCCATGCTGCCACTCAGATAGCCATTGGAGGCATTTCAGATTCCACGACCATAAAGCAAGAATCACGACTGCGATTTGTACTTTGACAAGTGCATTTAATGCATTGTCTTAAAGAAAACATAGTAGATTTTGGGAAATTTATATGTAACAGTTCCTTGAGGGTTTTAGGCTATAAAAACTACATCAAATAGCCTTAATGGTTGATCAACAACCTCCAAAAGCCTACATTACTGTGCATTCAATTTTTCTTATTCTTGCAATTAAATTCTTGTGAGGGTTGTGTTTGAGCCATAAAAAAAATAGGTTGTAAGATTTGGTGTGAGTCTTAAAATACTAAGTTGGGAGTGAGCCTGGAAAAACTGTATTTGTAAAGAGTGAAAGTTTAGTGAATACCAATTATGAAATGGGGAGTGGACATAAGGTTTGTTAACACCTAAACTATTGTAAACTCTTGTGTTCTTCTCTTTCTACTCACTCTTTACCTTCTCTAGAAAATTTTTAGTTTCTCATCCTTCCTTCCATTCACCAATGCAACCCCTCTTCTTGGTTCATAAAGGCAAACAAGTGGTATCAGAGCTCGGGTCTTATAAGTCAACTTAATTGTGTAAGCTAAAGACTCAAGATGGCAAATGAAGGTCCATCACCTTAGACCATACTTTGATGGGTCTGATTATGCCCATTAGAAGTACAAGATGGAGATATACTTAGATAGCGATACAGTAGATGTACGGGATTGCATAAGAAAGTATTAAAGACCCTAACAAAACAAGAAGATAGTATAGACAGTCCACTTGATAGAGATGAATGAGTGGATGCTAATAGAAAATTCAATAGAAAGAATAAAATATCTATAATCATCCTCCTCAGTTCACTCTCTAGAGAGGAACGTGAGAGAGTTTAACACCTCTCAACCACCTACAACATATGGAAGACCTAACTACCATGAGGGTACAAAGCAAGTTAAATCTAAGAAGATCCAACTACTTGTGATGGAATATGAACTCTTCAAGATGAAGCCAAATGAGAGCATCATCGACATGACCAACCAGCTTCTCACTATCATCAACAATCTTCAAAAATTGGATAAGCACAATGAGCTTGTTGATATCAATAACAAGATTCTTAAAGCACTATCACTTAAGGACTATGGTTCAAGAGTGGCAAGTATAGAGGAAGCCAATGAGGACTTAGGGAAGGTATCTATGAATGAGTTCATTGCGAAGCTACTCATTCATGAGATGGCTTTTAAAAGGAAAAAGAGCAAGAAAAAGAGAGGGAGACAAGAAGGAAACCCTTAGCTCTCAAGAGCTCTACCAAACCAAAAGAGAGTGAGAGCTCTAGTGGATCTAAATCTAGTGAAGATGAGGATGAAAAGCTAGCAATGCTTTTCAAGAAGGTAAAGAAGATAATGAAAAATAGAAGAAAAGAAAATAGGTTGATGTGCATAGTTTTACACATATTTGCTTGCATATGTTCTTAGCAATTATTGTGCTTTTATTCCCAAATCACCCGTGTTTTGTCTTCTTTTGCATTTCAGGAGCATTTATAGGACCATCATCGGTGTTTAAGCAATTATAGATCAATATGTGTGGAAATGGATGAGAATTCATCAAGATCGGACAAGAGCTCGCGTTGCACACATTGAGCACGGCCTGAGTCAAGGTCGTGCTGACCATCACGGCCTGGACTCTAGCCGTGACCAACCATCAAAACTTGGTCTTCAAAATAATGGTTTGGGCACGGTTTTTTAGGCCACCACGGCCTCCACCACGAGCCGTGGTGGCCAGTACCGGTGGGGGCACGACCATGGTGAAAACCTACTTGGTGAGATCCACAGTTTCAACACGGCCTAGACTCCGGCCGTGCTGACTAACACGGCCTTGACCATGGTCATGCTGAAACAAAATATATAACGAATTTTTTAGGGTTAGAAAAAGAGGGGGAAGGAGTGACATAGAGCCCTGGCAGCTGGTTCGGTTTCTGCACAGTATTGAGTGCGAGAGAGAGTTGCAGGGAGGAAGAATCCCGGAATCACAAGGTTTCGAGTGCAAAACAGTAGTGGAGCAATTCAAGAGGCAATTTGGGAGATTAATCAAAGTGTAGATCCAGATTTAGAGTTGTTCATCCAATTCGAGAGAAAAGGGTGTACATGTTTCATTTTCATTATTCTTTCATTGTAATTGATTTCCTAGATTGTTTTAGACATGAACATATTTAGCTAGACTGATTAAATCCATTGGGATTTCTTTACTATGTTGGCTTAATATTATATTGTTAGATTGTTTGAGTTGGTTTTGTATTCTTCTTGCTTTCAGTATTAATAAGATAGCATTATTCATGAGATGTTATGAATTATGGTGTTTAGATTACTTTGTGTGATTGAGAAGTCCATTTGGCAATTGAAATTTTGAATAGCAAGAACTGGTTAATAATCACTTAGAGATAAGGATAATTAACTAACCGGATTAAGAATTAACAAAGCTTAATAGAGGCGGATTAAAGCTTAATGCTAATTTAAGAATCAATCGTTAGGAAGAGATTCCAACTTTAGGTTATTAGGTTTAGGAATTCGGTTATCTCGAGAGAGAAACCGAATTCAGTTAAGAATTCATCCACGGGTAGCATAATTGGATTCATCAATCCTTTATCTTTTGTTTGATTACCAACTAGTTTAGGTTCGCTTTGGGTTTGCTTTCTTGTCTTGGTTATTTCATTTATCCATTCATTCCTGCATCTCTCTTAGAACTTAGCTTGTAGCTATTAGTTAGTTTAGAAATTATTCATCATTCATCTTAGGTTAATATAATAAAGAACAATAAGTAACTCTCGGCTTTCACTTTCCCGAGGAATATGACCTTGATACTCACCATTAGTGCTAGACTGCATCGATAGGTACACTGCTTTAGATTGTAGCTAACACAATTTAGCCTATCAAGTTTTTGGCGCCGTTGCCAGGGAATGTTTGAAAACTAGAGTGAAATTTGCTATTTGTTAATTTAGCCATTTATTTTATTTTATTTCTGTTTTGTTTGTATATATTTATTTAGTTAAGTTTATGATTCAGGTAGTGAATGATAAGGAGGTTCAATGTTAAATTCAAACTCTTTGTATGATGCGTTGGAAAATAGGATTAGGAACCAAGAGAGTGCTAAAAATTGGGATACCCATGCATCTATAGAAGCTCGAGTGGAATCGTTTTGCAGGGCTACCAATCAACTCTCCACTCCTATCCTTTCATCTCAAGTTTTTTGTGAATTTTGTTATGGTTTACATTTGAGTAATGATTGTCCATTGTATAGTGATGTTGCTCATTGTTCTTATAACTATGAACAGGTGAATTATACGGGAAGTTGGCCAAATGACTCGCATGGAAGCACCTACAATCAAGAGTGGAGCACTCATTCACCCTTTAGATGGAGCTTAGATGGCCCAGAACCACCAGAATCTCAGCAACCACATCAGCAGCCTAATCTCGCACCTTCAACTCAAGATGAATAGTTAGTGTCGGAGGAGCTGATGATGAGGTTATTACAAGTCTTGATGATAGATTCCAACAAACAGAGAGGGGTACTTGAAAGTCAACAAGCCTCCATTAAGAACATAGAGCATCAAGTAGGCTTAATCTTAAAGTTACTAGCTGAAGAGCAATTGGGAACTCCATCAAACGCTACTGAATCCGAGGAACACTTGGGCGCCGTCACTTTGCGTTCAGGTGAGAACTTTTCTGGTTTATCTACTATGTTTGACGATGATGCTTCTGTGCAGGACAATTTCTTGAACATGGAGATGGAACCAGAAAAGGAAGAGACGAACATGATTCCTTTGAAAGACTATCAACAAGAACGTATAGTTGATGATGCTGAGTTGCAGTTAGAGGAATTTTTGGTGGATTTTTCACAAGTCCTTTCGATGATGGAAGATGAGCACGAGTTATCCAATGAAGAAGTCTTGGAGGAGCTCGAGTTTCTTCTAGCAAGTGAACCAAGCCAAGGACTAGAGAAAACCATCGACGTTCCTGAAGAAATTGCACAACCGTCGATCCTTCCAATTGGTGAAACTTTAGCTTTCAAATTGGAAGAGCCTCTAGAGCATTATGACTACGTGCAATTATACGAGGAGCGAGTTTTGCTCATCATACTGGCAGCTTGCTTGATAGTCGGGAAGAGGAAATTGACGATTATCCCTCTAAGCGGATACTTGAAGCCATTTGCTTGGAAGAAGGATGGATGGTCGTCGATCACGCCCATTTGCCCTTCACCATGAGTCCAGCTAAGAAGACTCATCACATCAAAAAGAAGCGCTTTTGGGAGGCACCCCAATTTTTATCTTTAATTTCTAATATTTTAACCTTTTGTTTTGAAACATTTTATTAGTTTTAGTTTTCATATTTTATTTAATTTTCGTTTCAATTTTGATTTTATTTCTTTATTTTATTATTTTCATATTCTACCGAGGAGGCACTGAATTTCCACAACATCAGCCTCGATGGATGATCAGGGCAGTCCCCTAGATCTTTTTATTTTTCTGCATTTATTTACTTTATTTTTCATACATGTCATGCACTTGGATTGTATTGCCTTTGTTCTCTTAATTGAGCATCCCATGCGGGGTATCACAACATTTTACACTGAGGACAATGTGTTTTTCAAGTGTGGGGTGGTTGTGGGTAAACCTTATAATCCTACTCATATGATTCTTAGATATATCTGAAACTGCTATCACTAGGTGTTGTGTATTGTTAGGATGTTAGAACACTATGTTTTTATGCACTTGAGTATGCTATTTTTGAGCTGATTGATGACTTGATTTATAGAATTGTAGTTACTTTTCTTTGTTGTTCATTGTCCTAGGAAAACAATTGATGGTGTTTTACACATCAACCCTGCCGGGTTAAACTGGAGTTATTTAATTATTTTTTGAATTGTCGAATTTTAACTTAGAATGTTGATAATGTCATATGCATGTGTTTCTTAAGTAATGATTCAATTAATGATGTTGTGAACCAATTGCACCTAATACCACACCTCAAAGTGAGATTTTGAGCCTGTTGAGCATTCATTATACTTATGCTCTTTATATTTCTTATTTGAGTGTGCATTATACTTGATTTTGCTTCTAGAACTTGCTTTGTAATGCGTGTTGAAGTTACATGAATATTGTGAATACCATGAGATGATTTGGGCGATTTAGGATTCACCACATTTGACCAAAAGCCTATCACCTTATGTTTCCATTAGTTAGCCAGTTTTGAGCCTTAACCTTTTCTTCATAATCTATACCTATACACTTCAATTATACCATTCTTTACATTTATCTTTCCTTTACCCTTATGATGGGATTTCTTTCTGTGATTTGTTCAACTTTATGTGGGATTAAAATGCCAGTTGGTATGTTGGTAAATTCACTAGATCTTTTTGATATTTTAAATGCTCCCTTTGATCCAATTTGTATTTGTTATTCTTTATGTTTATTCGAGTTGTATGCAGCGGTTGCTAATAAGCTGCTATTTCATTATTAAAAAAAAAAGAAAGAAAAGAAAAAGAAAAAAGAAAAAAAAGAAGAAGAAGAAAAAAAAATATAATAAATAAAATTCTTTAATTATTTATCTCTTTATTGGATTTAGAGCATTTGCGAGCGTTATTCTATGAAGTATGGATTTTAGTGAATGATTCTTTTTGTGATCTTAGGCATTTAATCCTTTGAGCATATACTACTGTTTATCGCACGAATTCTAGCATTTTCACACTTCTGTCCAAATCTCTGTACCTTTACCTTAGCCCCATTATAACCTTGGTAAAGACCCTTTGATTTTGGAATCTACTTGTTCACAGTAGCTAAGATATGATTTATGAGCAAGCTTATGGTGAGAGGTTCTTGTGCATTTATTTTGAGGGATTTGTTATTCACCTAATATACACTTTGAGCGACTTGAGTGATCCTAGTGAGGCACTGGTTCGTGATGTTTGTATTGAGTTGTCATTTAAGTTATTCATGCATTAATATTATTTCCATTCTCTGTTAATGATTTGCAATTTGATTTATAATTGAGTATCCTTTGAGATGTGTCGGATACTATCTGTTGTGGACTAGGGGCATATACTGTAAGGAATTGCTAACTGCAGTTTTATGAGGTGAGTTGTTAATTGCTTGAGGACAAGCAATACCTTAAGTGTGGGGTAATTTGATGTGCATAGTTTTACACATATTTGCTTGCATATTATTGCGTATGTTCTTAGCAATTATTATGCTTTTATTCCCAGATCACCCGTGTTTTGTCTTCTTTTGCATTTCAGGAGCATTTATAGGACCATCATCGGTGTTTAAGCAATTATAGATCAATACGTGTGGAAATGGATGAGAATTCATCAAGATCGGACAAGAGCTCGCGTTACACACATTGAGCACGGCCTGAGTCAAGGCCGTGCTGACCATCAAGGCCTGGACTCTGGCCGTGACCAACCAATGAAACTTGGTCTTCAAAATAATGGTTTGGGCATGGTTTTCGAGGCCACCACGGGCCGTGGTGGCCAGCACCGGCGGGGGCACGGCCATGGTGAAAACCTACTTGGTGAGATCCACAGTTTTAGTGATTAAATCCATTAGGATTTCTTTACTATGTTGGCTTAATATTATATTGTTGGATTGTTTGAGTTGGTTTTGTATTCTTCTTGCTTTCAGTATTAATAAGATAGCATTATTCATGAGACGTTGTGAATTGTGGTGTTTAGATTGCTTTGTGTGATTGAGAAGTCCATTTGGCAATTGGAATTTTGAATAGCAAGAACTGGTTAATAATCACTTAGAGATAAGGATAATTAACTAACCAGATTAAGAATTAACAAAGCTTAATAGAGGCGGATTAAACCTTAATGCTAATTTAAGAATCAATCGTTAGGAAGAGATTCCAACTTTAGGTTATTAGGTTTAGGAATTCAGTTATCTTCAGAGAAACCGAATTCAGTTAAGAATTCGTCCACGGGTAGCATAATTGGATTCATCAATCCTTTATCTTTTGTTTGATTACCAACTAGTTTAGGTTCCCTTTGGGTTTGCTTTCTAGTCTTGGTTATTTCATTTATCCATTCATTCCTGCATCTCCCTTAGAACTTAGCTTGTAGTTATTAGTTAGTTTAGAAATTATTCATCATTCATCTTAGGTTAATATAACAAAGAACAATAAGTAACTCTGGGCTTTCACTTTCCCGAGGAATACGACCTTGATACTCACCATTAGTGCTAGACTGCATCGATAGGTACACTACCTTAGATTATAGCTAACACAATTTAGCCTATCACCCTTCAAGAAGTCATTCTCCAACCCTAATACCAACTCAAACTTCAAAAAAAGCAAGCAAGAAGAAGAATGATCTCACTTACTACGGATGTGGGGAGCAAGGGTACATCAAAGCCGATTGCTTCAAGAGGAAAAATAAGAAGAAGTTTGAGAAGAAAAAGGAGAAGAGGAAAGCTTTTAAAGCCACATGAGATGACTCTTGATCAAGTGAAAATGAAGATGAAGAAGTGGCCAATCTATGCTTTTGAACGAGTTGTCGAAGCCCTTCAAAATAAATTACTGATTTTCCTAAACTAACTTGTAAAAATAGTGAAACCAGGTCGAATCCCAAGGGAACCAATGTGGATAGCTTCTCAAAGTAAAATAAAAATGGGGGAATTTTGAATGTTTGAATCAAAATTATAAATAAGCAGAAAAAAATGAAGGCTGAATGTTAAAGTAAATAAAAATTCAATCTTAACAAATTTCGAATTCAAGAGTGCTAATTCCATCCAATTGTAATCATGATCATAGGCTGTAATATCAATTCTTCTATTCAAGTACTTAGTCTACTTATTCGAAAAAGCCGCAACAAGTGTAATTCTCCTAATATAATTGACTCAAACCCAACATCCAAATCAAAAGTCACCATTAGTCAACTGGGCACGATAGCGTTCCATATCAACTTAATGATAGCATTAAGAATAATGAGAATGACTAAACCAATATTAATTAATTGAGATAACTGCAATTGAATTAACCTTGTTCCTTTATTTCCCTAGAGCCTATCATGCAAGCTATGTAATTCGAATAAGCCGCAATCACACACACATGAGCCAGCTCCTTACTACTTGTGTCAATCATTCATGAAAATTACGGATCACAAACTCAAAGTTTAGCAATAGAAAAATCAATATCAAAGTTGAGTCATCAGCTCAATCAATATGAATAATTCATAAATAATAAGAACAAGAAATAAAGAATACTTGAATTAAAGAAGAATTCTGTTAAGCATAAAGCCTCGTAAAATCATAATTGGAATTTATTCACTCTTGAATTAGAAACTAAAAACTTAGCCACTCATAGTGGAGTAAGAATTCACAAGAATTGTAGAGAATAGAAGAAGAATAAGAATATGAATCATTAAAAGTACTTCCAGCCGTCCTTATATAGGAAGTAAAACCCTAAACCCTAATAAGAGAATCCTTATAAAAAAGAAATAAGTTTCCTATATAATCTTATCCTTATAAGGAAGGATAAGATAAAGAGTAATCTAAATAAATTAAAATCCTAAATATATAGGAGAAAGTTCTCTTAATCCAACACTTCCAAAAATAAAGGAAATTAACTAAAGATGGGTCCACCACAAATTAATCTCTGAAAAATTTGAAGCTCTCTTTCACATCTTTCAGCAGCTCATGGGTTGCAAGGCGTGGTCACGCCTTGTCGACAGTGGTCTTCTGTACAGATTTCTGCGGAGCTCATGGGTTGTAAGGCGTGGTCACGCCTTATCGACAATGATCTTCTATGCAGATTTCTGCATTTCCTCCAAAAGGCTTGGTTTTTGACAAGTGATGACTTAAAACATGTCTTTAGGCTGAATTTTGCTCCATCATTGATATTTCATAACCTAAGTCAGAATAAACAGAATTTCCATATAATTAAGTACATTATTCAACCAAATTGTAAGGGAATTAAACACAATAAGTATAACTATTTATGACCTATCAAATTCCCCCACAACTAATTTATGCTTGTCCTCAAGCATACCTCAATTCAACATACCAATTCTCCTTTTAACCTTCCTTTCATCTCTTTTAATCTCCTCAAATACCAAATAAGTTAAACATACATTAATGAGTTGAATAATAATGACAATCAAGAGATTAGCACTCATAGGATAAATTTTGTAAAAAGAACAGGTATCTCAATAATTCGTCAATATCAAAGCAACAAGACTTAACACCCTAACATGATTTTGCTCTCATGATCAAAACATAACATGTTATTACCATAAGCTTGCTAATGAATCAAGTCTCCACCACTACACATGAATTAGACACAAAAATCAAAGGGACTTCGAGGGTTGTAATGGGGCTTAGGAAAGGGTGTAATAAAAGGAAGAACTGAAATGTTTCATTATCAAGACAAAAATGTTAGATTCTTGCATGATAACTTATGCCACATCCATGAAACATACTACAAAAAATTTTGAAAGTTGATATTTATTCCCATATTTTATATGAGACCTTGTGAGGAGTAATAATTTAATTCAATATATTTGATTAATACTTCTTCAATTCTCCTCTTCATGAAAGGAATAGATATCAACTTTCTTTTCCTCTTTTTCTTCCTTTTCTTTCCTCTTCTTTTTTTTTCTTTTTCTTTTTCTTTTTTTTTGTTTTGTTTGTACCATGCAACACTTCCCTTCTTGTCTTGACAAGGGTAGAAAAATAGAGGTTGCAAACAAAAGGTTTTGGGTTAAACAACATGTGTTAAAAAAAAGGTAAATGGAAAATAGGCTCAAAGTGGCTAACTAAAAGGGAAATTAACAGGGTAGGTATTTTAAGAGTCTAATAATGGGTTAATCCTAATTGCCCTTTTCATATTAAAGCATCAATCCAAGGATGTGGTCTCAACATGCATTTAGAAGCAAGTTCTAGAATAATCATACTAGTTTGATAACACTCATAAAAAATAATCAGAGCAAAATATAATGAACTGCTCTAAGGCTCAAAAGCTCACTTGAATGTTTAAATTTGTATAAAGTCTTGTGCATTTTTCAATCAATAAATTAATGAGATACCTTCAGATAATTTTAAAGAAACATTAATCATGCTTATCCCCTTTCATGCATTGAAATTCAAACCAAAAATGTATTTCTAACTTACATGGTATTCCAGGTTATCAAAATAAAACTCAAGGCTGCAAAAGAAAAGGTAGCACATATGAATTAAAGCATACCTAATTGTAAGCATAAAAAGATATTTTCAAAAAGAAATCATGTAAGTATCCTTCCCCACACCTATACTATACATTGTCCTCGATGTATCAAAAAGAAAATGGCTCTTAAAATAAATGAAAAGAGATGTGATACTCCCATGTTTTGTGAGCCACTTGGATTGAGTAGTCTATGGTGACGATGGGCAAGGGGGTTGAACTCCCTAGTGTTTCATCAAGTCATCTAAATTTCTCTCCATCTTTGAAATTTTTCGTTCCATCTTTTCCAAACGAGCTTCAAAATATGGTTCAGTTGAATCCTCTGGATCACGAAGATTGCTAGTTAGGCAAGATCGTTTCCTAGATCTTGGAGGGTCGCCTTGGACGTGCGGAGAAGGCTTTTGGAAAGAGTACACTCCATTATTCTCCACAAGCACGTGCATCTTCTTCAAACAGGCGATGTCCAATGGTTCTATCTCACAAGCAATATGTAAGTTAGTATTATCGAGATCAAGTAATCGAAGGCGAACAACCAAATGAGTAATTAAAAAGCCTAAACATAAATGCTTTTTACGAGTCAACACAAATTTGAATTGTGAAGCTAACCAAAAACCCAAGTTGATTGTGTTTTCATGCAATATGACCAAATAAAATAAAATTCAGCTTTTTATACATACATTTGCTGTGTCTTTTCTACTAGAGAAGCTGAATGCTAAAAATCATTGCATGTAAACCCATTCAGGTTTATTAAGATACCCACCATTAAAGTTGCTAGGATCATAATGCATGGGGTTAGAAGACATGGTCTTCCAGAGTTTTGCCTAATCAAAATTATCAACAAAATCTATAGCAGAGCTCTTGTATTGATTGGTTAGAGAAAATTCAGTGTCAACAAATCCTAGGGCCAAATTGAATTCAGTGATGGATTGCTTAAATTCATTGCCTAGGAGTCGATATCGCACAACTCCAGGACTATCAAATGTGAAATTCTCGGGTATTTTGAACTGAAAGGTTGTGTAGAATTCTCTAATCAACTCAACAAACGTAGGGTATCTAACAGTCACTAAGGTTTTCCACCACATACTAGCTATCATAGCATTGAAATCCTATTTTATATCCAGTTTTTCTAGAGAATGAGTATCGACATACTTACCTGGGTAAATCGCTCGCATTCGTACATCGGCGTACCTATCCTTTCGGGCTTTGGTAGTGAATTTCAAAAATCCAGTCAATTCGGCTTCTGATGGTGGTAGTACAACTTTCCTTTTCCCTAGGCGAGTTCACCTAAATGTAGTTTTGCCGTCGTCCCAAGTGGCTACTGTTGTTTTTTCTAGATGAATTGTTGCGTTGGTAGTGGGCGGGGCTGTGGTTTCGTCGATGTTGGGCGAGACTGCTATATTAGAATCTTGAGGAACTATTATCGTTTCCAAAGGGGGATTTGCTGCGCTAGGGTTGGATGGAGGTACGGCAGTCGCGTCACCGGATTGGAGGATGTCCTTTTACTTAACCGTTGGGTGGAGATTCTCTTTCGAGTAGTAGTCTTAAGGCGTACCATGATCGGTGGATGTTAGGTGTTTGGGCGGAGGAGGCGGAAGTGAATAATGGCTGCTGCTGCACAGAAAAACAAAGGGAAACGATAGTGTCTGTTGGAAAACTTTCTCCCTGTCTTTTTTTTTTGAAATAAAAAATAATAAAAAAATAATGGAAATGAAATAGAGAAGTCAAAATCGTCAAAACAGAAGATGTTTTGAAGTAAGGCATGGTCACGCCTTATAAGGAGTGAGCTTCTGTAAAAAAAAAAGAATGTCAAAACAAAATAGAAGGTGTTTTGAAACAAGGCATCGTCACGCCTTATAAGAAACGAGCTTCTATAAAAAAAATGAACGTCAAAACAGAAGGTGTTTTGAAACAAGGCGTGGTCACGCCTTATAAGAAACGAGCTTCTGTAATCTTGAGGTGCGGTTTTTCAAAACAAAATAGAAGATGTTTGGAAACAAGGCGTGGTCACGCCTTATAAGAAACGAGCTTTTGTAAGAGTAACAGCAGATTTTTTTAATTTTATTTTTAAAACAGAACAGAAGATGTTTGGAAACAAGGTGTGGTCACGCCTTATAAGAAACGAGCTTCTGTAACAAATTCTGTTAATGCTTTTTGGGAGAGCTGTAAAAATAACATGGTCATGCCTTATCCAGATTAGCCTCCTGCCAAAAAAAATTGAACTTCTTCATTAAAAAAAATATTAGAAAATAAAATAAATTTAGTGAAAGAAAATAAAAGGTATGAATAAAATGAAGAAAGCATTTGGGTTGCCTCCCAATAGCGCAATTCGTTTAATGTCGTTTTGCTCGACGGAGTGAGGAAACATTTCAGTCATCCAGATAAGTAGGGTAATCCAACGGAAAACTATCGAGACATGGAACAATTTCGCCCTCTTAGAAGATTTTCAATCTATGACCATTTACTTTGAAGATTTTGTTCAAATCCAAGCTTCTAATTTCCACTACACCATAGGGGAACACATTAGTAACAACAAATGGACCGATCCATCGAGAATGAAACTTACCAGGCATAAGCTTCAATCGAGAATTATATAACAATACTTTTTGACCAATCTTAAATTGTTTCCTAATAAGAATATTGTCGTGGAGTAATTTGGACTTCTCTTTATAAATTCTCGAATTCTCATAGGCATCTAATCGCAACTCCTCTAATTCTTGCAATTGTAGTAGCCTTGACATTCCAGTTTTATCCATGTTCATGTTGCATTGCCAAACTGCTCAATAGGCCTTATGCTCAATTTCTACCAGTAAGTGACGTGCTTTTCCGAAGAGTAACTGATAAGAGGACATTCCTATGGGAGTTCTGTAAGCTGTGCGGTATGCCTAAAGAGCATCATCTAAACGAAGGCTCTAATCCTTTCTTCCTGGATTCGCCGTTTTTTCCAAGATGGATTTAACTTCTCTATTGGAAACTTCGGCTTGTCCATTAGTTTAAGGATGATATGCGGTCGCTATTCTATGATTTACTCCGTACTTCTTCATCAAAGCTGCAACCAATCTATTGCAAAAATGAGTTCCTTGGTCACTGATGATTGCTCTTGAAATCCCAAACCTGTTAAAGATGTTAGCCGTGATAAAACCTACAACAGCTTGAGAATCATCAGTTCTGGTGGCTTTAGCTTCCACCCATTTTGATACATAATTTACAACCAAAAGTACATATGAAAAACCACAAGAAGAGGGTAGAGGACCCATAAAATCTATTCCCCACACATCAAATATTTCACAGATGAGAATCGGAACTTGAGGCATTTCATTCTTTCGAGTTAGTGCTCCTACTTTTTGACATCTCTCATAACTTTTGCAAAATTGATATGCATCTTTAAACAGAGTTTCCCAATATAAACCACAATCTAAGATTTTCCTAGCGGTCCTTCTAGGTCCAATGTGTCCTCCACATGCATAATCATGGCTAAAGGCTAAAATAGATTGGAATTCATTTTCAGGCACACATCTCCTAATCACTTGATCGGAACAAAATTTCCATAAGAAGGGCTCATCCCAAACATAATACTTAGACTCACTCTTTATCTTTGCCTTCCTAGAATTACTAAGACAATGAGGTAGATTTCTTGTGACTAAGTAATTTACCATGTCTGCGTACCAAGGAATTATACGCTTGAGTAGGAACAGATGTTCATCAGGAAAGTTGTCATTGAAAGGTAGGTCATCTTCTTCCCTTATCAACCTACTCAAGTGGTCCGTAACAGAATTTTTCACTCCTTTTCTATCTTTGATGTTCAAGTTAAATTCCTGAAGAAGCAAAATCCACCGAATTAGCCTTGGTTTTAATTCTTTCTTTGCTAAAAGATACTTCAAAGCTGCATGATCAGAATACACAATAACTTTAGAACCAAGCACATAAGATCGAAATTTATCCAAAGCAAAGACAATTGATAAAAGCTCCTTTTTTGTCGTGGAGTAATTGCATTGTGTGGAATTTAGCATCCTGGAAGCATAATAGATGACATGACTTTTCTTCTCAATCCGCTACCCTAGAACTGCTCCCACTGCATAATTGCTTGCATCGCACATGATTTTAAAAGGTAAATCCCATCTAGGTGGTTGAATAATAGGTGTGCTTATCAATAAATCTTTGAGTTTTACAAATGCCTCTCTGTATTCTTTCCCAAATTCGAATAGAACTTCTTTTTGCAGTAAATTTGTCAATGCAAGGCGATCTTGGAGAAATCCTTGATAAATCTGTAATAAAATCCTGCATGTCCTAGAAAAGAGCGCACTTACCTAACATTGGTAGGGTATGGTAAGTTTGCAATTATGTTTACTTTTGCCTTATCAACCTCTATACCCTTGGAGGAGACCACATGCCTTAATACAATGCCTTGCGTGACCATAAAATGACACTTCTCGTAATTTAAAACCAAGTTTGTCTCTATACATCTCCTTAACACAATAAGTATAACTATTTATGACCTATCAGCTTTATAGCACAAGAGGACGAACCAAATGAGGTATGCTCCATATCTCACTCTTATGATGATCATGATTATGAAAGTGATTTACATAGTATGGATGAAGATGATTTACTTGAAGTCATGAATTTGAGATGCAAAAAATATTATTTAAAAATGAAGGTTTATAAAGAAAAATGCTTCAAATTTGAGCAAGATTTAGATGGACTTCAAAAGCAAATTTCCTTGCTAACTCTTTTAAATGATAACTTTAAGAAATCTTTCTCTTCTCGAACTACCTCCTTAAAATCTCTTTTAAAAGAGAATAATTCCTCAAAAGATGGAGGTTGAAGAGTTGAGAAGCACCATCTCAAAATTTCATAAGAGAAAGGAAGCCTTGGACACCATAATTGCATGTTAAAGGCCTCCTCTGGTAAAACATGGATTAGACTTTAATGGTGCATCATCATCTACTTTATCTCCTTCTACTTCTAAATTTGTTAAGGCCTCAACACCACAAACCTTTATAATTAAGAATGTTGATAAAAAGGCCAAGGCACACATAAAAGCTACACCTCCTAATTTCAGTATTGCATGAGGAATAGGTATATGAATGTTTTTTTCTACATTAGGAAGGCACATTTCCGACTAGGAGAAACTTCATGGTTAACCCTAAGGGACCTAAAATAGTTTAGGTACCTAAAAGAAAAGATACTTAGCTTCAGTTTTATAGGTATGCTTAGTTTCAGTTTTATAGGTATGCTTCAAGTCAACATTGAAAGGAGATTGGAATGTGGATAACAATTGCTCAAGGCACATAATTTATCTAAGAATCCTATTCAACACTTTAGGAGTAAGCACATAGACATTAGGCATCACTTTTTAAGGGATCAATGTTCAAAATAGTGATGTAATGTTAGAATTTATTGACACCAACAATCAACTTGCTGACATATTTACCAAACCCCTTAGTGAAAGATAGAATAAAATTTATTAAAAGGGAACTAGGTATATTCAATGGAAATTGTCTTAAATGAATATGCCTTGTTTGGTTATTGATTGTGAAGTTTATCGAATGGAATTCAACATGAATCCAATAAATGCATTCATTATTATTGCATCCATTCATATATCAATATGAATTACTTATCGCATGGGACTAAAAAATGCATGCTTTTACCTTAAGTTTTCTTAAAATTTTGTCAAATTTTCAAAAATCACAATCGCAAGGAGTAGGCATGCTTGCGAAAATAGGCAAGAATTAAAGCTTTGCTTTTGTGGTAATTCTGCTCATTTTCGCAGTTGCGACCCTAGCAATCGTGGATGGGAAGCTAGTCAAACTAGTCATTTTGATAGAAATTCAAAATTCGCAATCGTATTCCATCGTGGTCGCAAATAGCATGATTTCTACAAATTTTCTTACTATTATTTTGAACAATTTAGGAAGAGTTACACCTCTTAAATGATTTTTACTTTTTCTACCAGTTTTTGTATATAAATACACCCTGCAGTAACTCATAGACACACTTTAACCTATTTTTACTCTCCAAAGCAAAAGTTTCTCTCTTTCAAAAGTATTTCCTCAAAGCCTTTTTTATACATCTTCATCACATCATCTTATTCTCTCATGGCTCCAAAGAAAACCACCTCTCAAGGATACAAGGGCAAGGGTAAGGCCCTAGATGAAGATGTCATTGCCTCCTCTCTAGATATACCAACAAGAATGAAGGGTACAAGTCAAACAACAAGGAGCAAGTACAAGATTCTTGAAAAGAAGAAGTTTGAAGCTTCAAGGGCTCCACTTAACATGGACCTTAGGAATCTCAGTATCTTTAAGGATGTTCTCAAGCATCTCAATAACTTCTAGATGGGGAAACTTATATATCCAAGCATGGATGGCTACAAAGAACTCACCTTGGCGTTCCCCTGGATGTAAGCAAGAGACAAGTAGGAGAACTTAGATACTTTGGCATCTCCTTTAATCTCTTTGGTCAAAATCTCTCCCTCACAAGAAGTGAACTTGGTATGATCTTTAACTTTCAAGAGTAAGGAATCACCGCTCTAGGAGATCTCCAAGTAAGTTTAGTCTCTTTTTGGAAGGAAATCTTTATTAAAATAAAACTAGACAAAAACTCTAATGCCAAACATGTTAAATCTCTTTTTCGTTGGACCCTTCATAGGATCATCACCCTTACCACTCATGGAAGGTTTGACGACAATGAGAAAATCACCCAAAAGGATCTATGCATCCTCTATTGCATGACCCACAATAAACTAATTCAATTAACTTACTTTCACATTGACTACTTTGTCCATATCTCCAAATCCTCCCGTGGATTCATCTTGATTTCATCTTATGTATTCATGATTACAAACTAGTTCAAACTCCTTATCCCCACCAACCTTGTCTTCCTAAAACACCCATTACCAATAAGCACTAACTATATCACCATTCAATACTTCTTACATTCCAAAATGATAAAAAAGAAAGGTGATAACTCCTTAGAGGTAATTTTGGATGCTAGTGCCTTCTCCTCCATAGATAAATCAAGGGAGAAGAAAAGAATAAAGTTGGGTGAAGAGGAAAAAGAAGATGTGAAAGAGACAAGAAGTGAAGAAGAGAAGGTCGGGCAAGAAATGAGTATCCATCAAGGAAGGATCACCCTAAGGGAAAAAATGATGATTTTTATGACTAAGCAAGCCAAAAAGCTTAAAAAGTTTTGTAAGCTATTTAAGCATGTCCATGAGGATCTCATTGACATGCAAAAATATCAAGTTGGTTTCACTATTTGATAGGTCATAAATAGTTATACTTATTCTGTTTAATTCTCTTACATTTTGATTGGATAATGTGCTTAGTTATGGAAATTGTGTTTATTCTGATCTAGATGGTGAAATATCAAGGATTGAGTGAAATTCAGCCAAAAGACATGTTTTAAAGCATCACTTGTCAAAAACCAAGTCTTTTGAAAGAAGAGAAAAAATTTGGGCAGAAGATCATTTTCAATAAGGCGTGACCACACCTTGCAACCCATGAGCTGCTGAAAGTTGCAAAAGAGAGCTTCAAATTTCTTAGAGATAAATTTGTGGTGGATCCATCTTTAGTTAATTTCCTTTATTTTTGGAA
Organism: Ricinus communis; assembly: GCF_019578655.1. NCBI lineage: Eukaryota > Viridiplantae > Streptophyta > Magnoliopsida > Malpighiales > Euphorbiaceae > Ricinus > Ricinus communis. The sequence continues at coordinate 21,622,902 of NC_063256.1, forward strand.
GTGTTGGATAAAGAGAACTTTCTCCCATGTATTTAGGATTTTAATTTGTTTAGATTACTCTTTATCTTATCCTTCCTTATAGGGATAAGATCATATAGGAAATTTATTTCTTTTTAATAAGGATTCTCTTATTATGGTTTAGGTTTAACTTCCTATATAAGGAGGCTAGTTCTACCAAGTAAAGGGGGGCTGAGTACTTTAAGATTCATATTCTTATTCTTCTTCTATTCTCTACAATTCTTGTGAATTCTTACTCCACCATGAGTGGCTAAGTTTTTAGTTTCTAATTCAAGAGTGAATAAATTCCAATTGTGATTTTGTGAGGCTTTGTGCTTAACAGAATTCTTCTTAATTCAAGTATTCTTTATTTCTTATTCTTATTATTTATGAATTATTGATATTGATTGAACTGACGACTCAACTTTGATATTGATTTTTCTATTGCTAAACTTTGAGTTTCTGATCCGTAATTATCATGAACAATTAACACAAGTAGCAAGGAGCTGGCTCATGTGTGTGTGATTGCGGCTTATTCGAATTACATAGCTTGCATGATAGGCTCTAGGGAAATAAAGGAACAAGGTTAATTCAATTGCAGTTATCTTAATTAATTAATATTGGTTTAGTCATTCTCATTATTCTTCATGCTATCATTAAGTTGATATGGAATACTATCATGCCCAGTTGAGTAATGGTAAGTCTTGATTTGGATGTTAGGTTTGAGTCAATTATTTTAGGAGAATTACACTTGTTGCGGCTTTTTCGAATAAGTAGACTAAGTACTTGAATAAAAGAATTGATATTTTAGCCTATGATCGTGATTACAATTGGATGGAATTAGCACTCTTGAATTGGAAATTTGTTAAGATTGATTTTTATTTACTTTAATATTCAGCCTTCATTATTTTCTATTTATTTATAATTTTGATTCAAACATTCAAAATCCCCCCATTTTTATTTTACTTTGAGAAGCTATTCACATTGGTTCCCTTGGGATTCGACCTGGTTTCACTATTTCTACAAGTTAGTTTAGGAAAATCAGTAATTTATTTTGAAGGGCTTCGACAACCCGTTCATCCTTCAATACTTCTTACATTCCAAAGTGATAAAAAAGAAAGGTGATAACTTCTTAGAGGTATGGATGCTAGTACCTTCTCTTCCATAGATAAATCAAGGGAGAAGAAAAGAATAAGGTTGCGCATTGAAGAGGGTGAAGAGGAAAAAGAAGATGTGAAAGAGACAAGGAGTGAAGAAGAGAAGGTCGAGCAAGAAACGAGTATCCCTCAAGGAAGGATCACCCTAAGGGAAAAAATGATGATTTTTATGACTAAGCAAGCCAAAAAGCTTAAAAAGTTTTATAAGCTATTTAAGCATGTCCATGAGGATCTCATTGACATGCAAAGATATCATGGAATCCCTCCTTGCCACTCAGTTTCATGGAGGTTTTTCGATGATGAATCTATTGAGGAGGAGGATGAGAATGAAGAAGAGTCAACTAGTTTTAAAGATCTTTAGAAGACATTCTTCATCCATATAATTTACATTCATGTTTTGTTTCTTTATATCTTTTATTGTTTTTATTTTCTTAGGTCCTATATTGTCTTGTAATTTGATGTGGACTATCCGCACACGACAAAGTGCACCGATCGTATCAAGTAATATATTGATGAATTAGAGTATCGTTCCACTAGGGACCTAATTATGAGTACTACCTTCAATCATACACTAATGTTTAGCAATCAAAATGTAGTTTAGGTGTAATAATTTTTAAAAGTAAAATAATCTTGAAAACAAAGATTAAAACAATGGGTAAATTTATCAAGGATAAAGCCTATTTAGGTAATGAATCACTCTAATAAGTTAGGTATTTCATGAAACAAACAATAATTAATTCAAATCAAGAGTTGAGTTGGAATTCTATAAAATTAGGTTTAAATCTTCCTCAAGTGATTAAACCCCTAATTCCTAAAATGAGGGAGAGGAATCTCTTCTCAAACCCACTTACTTAAATTAAGGAACTATTGAACCAAAGGATCTTATAGATTTATCTCTACTATCCCAATCAATCCTCAATCCCTAAGATGTGTGATGTGCATAGTTTTACACATATTTGCTTGCATATTATTGCGTATATTCTTAGCAATTATTGTGCTTTTATTCCCAGATCACCCGTGTTTTATCTTCTTTTGCATTTCAGGAGCATTTATAGAACCGTCATTGATGTTTAAGCAATTATAGTTCAATACGTGTGGAAATGGATGAGAATTCATCAAGATCGGACAAGAGCTCGCGTTGCACACATTGAGCACGGCCTGAGTCAAGGTCGTGCTGACCATCACGGCCTGGAATCTGGCCGTGACCAACCATCGAAACTTAGTCTTCAAAATAATGGTTTGGGCACGGTTTCCAAGGCCACCACGGGCCTTGGTGGCCAGCACCGGCGGGGGCACGACCATGGTGAAAACCTACTTGGTGAGATCCACAGTTTCAGCATGGCCTAGACTCCGGCCATGCTGACCAGCACGGCCTTGACCACGGTCGTGCTGAAACAAAATATATAAGGAAAATGAATTTTTTTAGGGTTAAAAAGAAGAGGAAGGAGTGACATAGAGCCCTGGCGACTGGTTCGGTTTCTGCACAGTATTGAGTGCCAGAGAGAGTTGCAGGGAGGAAGAATCCCAGAATCGCAAGGTTCCGAGTGCAAAATAGTAGTGGAGCAATTCAAGAGGCAATTTGGGAGATTAATTAAAGTCTAGATCCAGATTTGGAGCTATTCATCCAATTCGAGAGAAAAGGGTGTACATGTTTTATTTTCATTATTCTTTCATTGTAATTGATTTCCTAGATTATTTTGAACATGAACATATTTAGCTAGACTGATTAAATCCATTGGGATTTCTTTACTATGTTGGCTTAATATTATATTGTTGGATTGTTTGAGTTGGTTTTGTATTCTTCTTGCTTTCAGTATTAATAAGATAACATTATTCATGAGACATTGTGAATTGTGGTGTTTAGATTGCTTTGTATGATTGAGAAGTCCATTTGGCAATTGGAATTTTGAATAGCAAGAACTGGTTAATAATCACTTAGAGATAAGGATAATTAACTAGCCGGATTAAGAATTAACAAAGCTTAATAGAGGCGGATTAAAGCTTAATGCTAATTTAAGAATCAATCGTTAGGAAGAGATTCCAACTTTAGGCTATTAGGTTTAGGAATTCGGTTATCTCGAGAGAGAAATCGAATTCAATTAAGAATTCGTCCACAGGTATCATAATTGGATTCATCAATCCTTTATCTTTTGTTTGATCACCAACTAGTTTAGGTTCCCATTGGGTTTGCTTTCTTGTCTTGGTTATGTCATTTATCCATTCATTCCTGCATCTCCCTTAGAACTTAGCTTGTAGCTATTAGTTAGTTTAGAAATTATTCATCATTCATTTTAGGTTAATATAACAAAGAACAAAGAAGTAACTCTGGGCTTTCACTTTTTCGAGGAATACGACCTTGATACTCGCCATTAGTGCTAGACTACATCGATAGGTACACTGCCTTAGATTGTAGCTAACATAGATAGCAACCATCAATGTGACCAATTCATAAGAAGTTATCTCTAATTAGCTTATCAAAATAAATCTCAATCAATATGTCGACTAATCAATTGAAATAGATAATTAAGCAATCAAAAGGGATAAAATAACTCATAGAAAAGATTAATTACATTAACTTTGACCAACAATAGTTCGAATGTATATACAAAGAATTTATTTTTTTATATTCCTTACTATTAGATAGTGTTCATAAATCTCATGATAGGTACCCAAAGATTCATAGTGAACTTCGATGGGAGCTTCTCTTGAAGTAATAGCGCGTAAATTAGGGTTCATCAAAACCCAAATAGTAAAAAAACTAGTTCTTGGACATTACAAGAAAGAAATAAAGATTAGGGAAAGAAGATTTCAAACTAATCATGGAAGAGTAGAAATAAAAATTTTCAATCTTGGAAAGAAATAAAGAAAATAATGTTGTTCCTTGAGAAATACCAAGCAAAACCCTAAAAATGAAAGGAAAATCAAGTTTCTAAGTGTTTCCTTCTCTAGAAATGAATATATGACCGAACTCCCTCAAAACAACCTTACAAGTTCCTTTAAATAGTGTGTTTTTATAATCTAAATGGGGACCACACGGGCACCACACGATCGTGTGGCGTCCTTAGCTCAAAACTATGATTAGGATTTTCCAATACTAGCTGAATTCCTTCTTTGTAGTAGCTTTTTTAGAAAAAATATGTAAGCTAATCAAGAATCCTCCCTTGCTTTGTAGCGACCTCTGGAGGCTTCTTGGAGGGGAAATCTGCAGACTATGACATTCTCCCCCACTCATTCTGGTGACGCCCTCGTCGCATTCTCGTTGTATGCCTCGATTAAGTCCATGAAGTTCCTTGGCAAATCTTCGGCTTTGATGGGGAAGGAGCTTTACCATCATTAAGTCTCCCTCCTCAAACTTTGAGTGACTCTTCTTTCCATCTGCATACTTCTTCATTCTCTTGGTGGCCTTGGTTAGATGAGCACATGCCCTGTCGGCTTTCTCATGCCATCCTTTGGACTTCAGTAATGGCTTTAACAAATAGACAGGCTTGTTTTGTTCCACCTTGTCTTGATAGAACGAAGGAAAGTTAGCGCTAGTGATGGAAGCTAACTTTGCCTTTCTACTTAGCGCATTGGCCACTAAGTTTGTACTCCTTCACAAAATCGGACTCCGCAAGGGATGCTTGCCATCTTACTTGCTTCGGAGTTAGTTTCTTTTGCTTGAGTACCGGTGCTTCACATGGAGCCTTGGATGGCCTAATATGGCTAGCATCCAATAACTCTTTTGGTTGTCTCCGCAACTCTTCGAACTCCGGGGTTGCCATGCTATAAGGGACTGCTGTAAGAGGCCTCGTACCTTCTACCAACTCCATTTTCTGATCCACCTCTTTTTTCGGTGGGAGCTTCTTCGGTAACTCAGCAGGCATTATGTCAACGAACTCTGCTAGGACCCATGTTATCTCCTTTGGCACTTCATCTTGCGGCAAGATTGCTCCTTCTTTCTTGCTGCAATAACTCAGGGGTTGTTTTCTCATGTTGACAAATATACCAATTTTTTGGGGTTGGTTTCTCATGTTGAAAGATAAACCCCTGTTACAGGGTTGTTTTCTAATATTGACAAATATATCCCTCTTACGGGGTTGTTTTCTCATATTGACAAATATACCACTTTTCTAGAGTTATTTTCTCATGTTGAAAGATATAACACTCCTACGGGGTTGTTTTCTAATATTGATAAATATACCCCTCTTACGGGGTTGTTTTCTAATATTGACAAATATACCCCTCTTACGAGGTTGTTTTCTCGTATTGACAAATATACCACTTTTTTGGGGTTGTTTTCTCATGTTGAAAGATATACCCCTCTTACGGGGTTGTTTTCTAATATTGATAAATACACCACTCTTACAGGGTTGTTTTCTCATATTAAAAAATATACCATTTTTTGGGATTGTTTTCTCATGTTGAAAGATATACCCCTCTTACGGGGTCATTTTCTAATATTGATAAATACACTCCTCTTATGGGGTTGTTTTCTCATATTAAAAAATGTACCACTTTTTTGGGGTTATTTTCTCATGTTGAAAGATATATACCACTTATAGGGTTGTTTTCTAATATTGACAAATATATCTCTCTTATGGGGTTGTTTTCTCATGTTGAGAAATATACCACTTTTTTTGGGTTGTTTTCTCATGTTGAAAAATATACCGCTCTTACGGGGTTGTTTTATAATATTAACAAATATACCCCTCTTACAGGGTTGTTTTCTCAAATTGACAAATATACCACTATTTTGGGGTTGTTTTCTCATGTTGAAAAATATACCGCTCTTACGGGGTTGTTTTATAATATTAACAAATATACCCGTCTTACAGGGTCGTTTTCTCAAATTGATAAATATACCACTTTTTTGGGGTTGTTTTCTCATGTTGAAAAATATACCCCTCTTACGGGGTTGTTTTCTAATATTGATAAATACACCACTCTTACAGGGTTGTTTTCTCATATTAAAAAATATACCACTTTTTTGGGATTGTTTTCTCATGTTGAAAGATATACCCCTCTTACGGGGTCGTTTTCTAATATTGATAAATACACCCCTCTTACGGGGTTGTTTTCTCATATTAAAAAATATACCACTTTTTTGGGGTTGTTTTCTCATGTTGAAAGATATATACCTCTTATAGGGTTGTTTTCTAATATTGACAAATATATCCCTCTTATGGGGTTGTTCTCTCATGTTGAGAAATATACTTTTTTTGGAGTTGTTTTCTCATTTTGAAAAATATAACGCTCTTACGGGGTTGTTTTATAATATTAACAAATATACCCGTCTTACAGGGTTGTTTTCTCAAATTGACAAATATACCACTTTTTTGGGGTTATTTTCTCATGTTGAAAAATATACCCCTTTTATGGGTTGTTTTCTAATATTGATAAAAACACCCCGCTTACGGGGTTGTTTTCTCAAATTAAAAAATATACCACTTTTTTGGGGTTGTTTTCTCATTTTAAAAGATATATACCTCTTATAGGGTTGTTTTCTAATATTGACAAATATATCCCTTATACGAGGTTGTTTTCTCAAGTTGACAAATATACCACTTTTTTGGGGTTGTTTTCTCATGTTTAAAAATAGACCCCTCTTACGGGGTTGTTTTATAATATTGACAAATATACCCCTCTTACGGGGTTGTTTTCTCAAATTGACAAATATACCACTTTTTTGGGGTTGTTTTCTCATGTTGAAAAATATACCGCTCTTACGGGGTTGTTTTATAATATTAACAAATATACCCGTCTTACAGGGTCGTTCTCTCAAATTGATAAATATACCACTTTTTTGGAGTTGTTTTCTCATGTTGAAAAATATACCCGTCTTACGGGGTTGTTTTCTAATATTGATAAATACACTACTCTTACAGGGTTGTTTTCTCATATTAAAAAATATACCACTTTTTTGGGATTGTTTTCTCATGTTGAAAGATATACCCCTCTTATGGGGTCGTTTTCTAATATTGATAAATACACCCCTCTTACGGGGTTGTTTTCTCATATTAAAAAATATACCACTTCTTTGGGGTTGTTTTCTCATGTTGAAAGATATACCCCTGTTACGGGGTTGTTTTCTAATATTGACAAATATATCCCTCTTACAGGGTTGTTTTCTCATATTGACAAATATACAACTTTTCTAGGGTTATTTTCTCATGTTGAAAGATATAACACTTCTACGGGGTTGTTTTCTAATATTGATAAATATACCCCTTTTACGGGGTTGTTTTCTCAAATTGATAAATATACCGCTTTTTTGGGGTTGTTTTCTCATGTTGAAAAATATACCCCTCTTACGGGTTGTTTTCTAATATTGATAAATACACCCCCGCTTACGGGGTTGTTTTCTCATATTAAAAAATATACCACTTTTTTGGGGTTGTTTTCTCATGTTGAAAGATATATACCTCTTATAGGGTTGTTTTCTAATATTGACAAATATATCCCTTTTACGGGGTCGTTTTCTCATGTTGACAAATATACCACTTTTTTGGGGTTGTTTTCTCATGTTGAAAAATATACCCCTCTTACGTGGTTGTTTCCTAATATTGATAAATACACCACTCTTACAGGGTTGTTTTCTCATATTAAAAAATATACCACTTTTTTGGGATTGTTTTCTCATGTTGAAAGATATACCCCTCTTACGGAGTCGTTTTCTAATATTAATAAATACACCCCTCTTACGGGGTTGTTTTCTCATATTAAAAAATATACCACTTTTTTGGGGCTGTTTTCTCATGTTGAAAGATATATACCTCTTATAGGGTTATTTTCTAATATTGACAAATATATCCCTCTTATGGGGTTGTTCTCTCATGTTGAGAAATATACCGCTCTTACGGGTTGTTTTATAATGTTAACAAATATACCCGTCTTACAGAGTTGTTTTATAATATTGACAAATATACCCCTCTTACAGGGTTGTTTTCTCAAATTGACAAATATACCACTTTTTTGGGGTTGTTTTCTCATGTTGAAAAATATACCGCCCTTACGGGGTTGTTTTATAATATTAACAAATATACCCGTCTTACAGGGTCGTTTTCTCAAATTGATAAATATACCACTTTTTTGGGGTTGTTTTCTCATGTTAAAAAATATACCCCTCTTACGGGGTTGCTTTCTAAAATTGATAAATACACCACTCTTACAGGGTTGTTTTCTCATATTAAAAAATATACCACTTTTTTGGGATTGTTTTCTCATGTTGAAAGATATACCCCTCTTACGGGGTCGTTTTCTAATATTGATAAATACACCCCTCTTACGGGGTTGTTTTCTCATATTAAAAAATATACCACATCTTTGGGGTTGTTTTCTCATGTTGAAAGATATACCCCTGTTACGGGGTTATTTTCTAATATTGACAAATATATCCCTCTTACAGGGTTGTTTTCTCATATTGATAAATATTCCACTTTTCTAGGGTTATTTTCTCACGTTGAAAGATATAACACTCCTACGGGGTTGTTTTCTAATATTGATAAATATACCCCTTTTACGGGGTTGTTTTCTCAAATTGATAAATATACCGCTTTTTTGGGGTTGTTTTCTCATGTTGAAAAATATACCCCTCTTACGGTTTGTTTTCTAATATTGATAAATACACCCCGCCACGGGTTGTTTTCTCATATTAAAAAATATACCACTTTTTTGGGGTTGTTTTCTCATGTTGAAAGATATATACCTCTTATAGGGTTGTTTTCTAATATTGACAAATATATCCCTTTTAGGGGGTTGTTTTCTCATGTTGACAAATATACCACTTTTTGGGGTTGTTTTCTCATGTTGAAAAATATACCCCTCTTACGGGGTTGTTTTATAATATTGACAAATATACCCCTCTTACGGGGTTGTTTTCTCATGTTGACAAATATACCACTTTTTGGGGTTGTTTTCTCATGTTGAAAAATATACCCCACTTACGGGGTTGTTTTATAATATTGACAAATATACCCCTCTTACGGGGTTGTTTTCTCAAACTGACAAATATACCACTTTTTTGGGGTTGTTTTCTCATGTTGAAAAATATACCCCTCTTACGGGATTGTTTTATAATATTGACAAATATACCCCTCTTACGGGGTTGTTTTCTCAAATTAACAAATATACCACTTTTTTGGGGTTGTTTTCTCATGTTGAAAAATATACCGCTCTTACGGGGTTGTTTTATAATATTAACAAATATACCCGTCTTACAGGGTCGTTTTCTCAAATTGATAAATATACCACTTTTTTGGGGTTGTTTTCTCATGTTGAAAAATATACCCCTCTTACGGGGTTGTTTTCTAATATTGATAAATACACCACACTTACAGGGTTGTTTTCTCATATTAAAAAATATTCCACTTTTTTGGGATTGTTTTCTCATGTTGAAAGACATACCCCTCTTATGGGGTCGTTTTCTAATATTGATAAATACACCCCTCTTACGGTGTTGTTTTCTTATATTAAAAAATATACCACTTCTTTGGGGTTGTTTTCTCATGTTGAAAGACATATACCTCTTATAGGGTTGTTTTCTAATATTGACAAATATATCCCTTTTATGGGGTTGTTTTCTCATGTTGACAAATATACCACTTTTTTGGGGTTGTTTTCTCATGTTGAAAAATATACCCCTCTTACGGGTTGTTTTCTAATATTGATAAATATACCCCTTTTACGGGGTTGTTTTCTCAAATTGATAAATATACCGCTTTTTTGGGGTTGTTTTCTCATGTTGAAAAATATACCCCTCTTACGGGTTGTTTTCTAATATTGATAAATACACCCCCGCTTACGGGGTTATTTTCTCATATTAAAAAATATACCACTTTTTTGGGGTTGTTTTCTCATGTTGAAAGATATATACCTCTTATAGGGTTGTTTTCTAATATTGACAAATATATCCCTTTTACGGGGTTGTTTTCTCATGTTGACAAATATACCACTGTTTTGGGGTTGTTTTTCCATTTTGAAAAATATACCCCTCTTACGGGGTTGTTTTATAATATTGACAAATATACCCCTCTTACGGGGTTGTTTTCTCAAATTGACAAATATACCACTTTTTTGGAGTTCTTTTCTCTTGTTGAAAGATATACCCCTCTTACGTGGTTGTTTTATAATATTGACAAATATACCCCTCTCACGGGGTTATTTTCTAATATTGACAAATATACCCCTCTTACGGGGTTGTTTTCTCGTATTAAAAAATATACCACTTTTTTGGGGTTGTTTTCTCATGTTGAATGATATATCCATCTTACGGTGTTGTTTTCTCGTATTAAAAAATATAACGCTGTTTTTGGGTTGTTTACTCGTGTTGAAAAATATACCCCTCTTATGGGTTTGTTTTCTAATATTGATAAATATACCCCTCTTACGGGTTTGATTTCTAATATTGATAAATATACCCTTCTTACGAGGTTGTTTTCTCAAATTGACAAATATTCCACTTTTTTGGGGTTGGTTTCTCATGTTGAAAGATATACCCCTCTTACAGGGTTGTTTTCTAATATTGACAAATATATCTCTCTTACGGGGCTGTTTTCTCATATTGACAAATATACCACTTTTTTGGGGTTATTTTGTTATGTTAAAAGATATAACCCTCCTACGGGGTTGTTTTCTAAAATTGATAAATATACCCCTCTTACATGGTAGTTTTCTAATATTAACAAATATACCACTCTTACGGGGTTGTTTTCTCGTATTGACAAATATACCACTTTTTTGGGATTGTTTTCTCATGTTGAAAGATATACCCCTCTTACGGGGTTGTTTTCCAATATTGATAAATACACCCCTGTTACGGGGTTGCTTTCTCATATTAAAAAATATACCACTTTTTTGGGATTGTATTCTCATGTTGAAAGATATACCCCTCTTGCGGTGTCGTTTTCTAATATTGATAAATACACCCCTCTTACGGGGTTGTTTTCTCATATTAAAAAATATACCACTTTTTTAGGGTTGTTTTCTCATGTGGAAAGATACATACCTTTTATAGGGTTGTTTTCTAATATTGACAAATATATCCCTCTTATGGGGTTTTTTTCTCATGTTGAGAAATATACCACTTTTTTTGTGGTTGTTTTCTCATGTTGAAAAATATACCGCTCTTACGGGGTCGTTTTCTCATATTAAAAAATATACGACCTTTTTGGGGTTGTTTTCTCATGTTGAGAAATATAATACTTTTTTGGGGTTGTTTTCTTATGTTGAAAGATATATACGTCTTATAGGGTTGTTTTCTAATATTGACAAATATATCCTTCTTATGGGGTTGTTTCCTCATGTTGAGAAATATACCACTTCTTTGGGGTTGTTTTCTCATGTTGAAAGATATACCCCTGTTACGGGGTTGTTTTCTAATATTGACAAATATATCCCTCTTACAGGGTTGTTTTCTCATATTGACAAATATACCACTTTTCTAGGGTTATTTTCTCATGTTGAAAGATATAACACTCCTACGGGGTTGTTTTCTAATATTGATAAATATACCCCTTTTACGGGGTTGTTTTCTCAAATTGATAAATATACCGCTTTTTTTGGGTTGTTTTCTCATGTTGAAAAATATACCCCTCTTACGGGTTGTTTTCTAATATTGATAAATACACCCTCGCTTACGGGGTTGTTTTCTCATATTAGAAAATATACCACTTTTTTGGGGTTGTTTTCTCATGTTGAAAGATATATACCTCTTATATGGTTGTTTTCTAATATTTACAGATATATCCCTTTTGCGGGGTTGTTTTCTCATGTTGACAAATATACCACTTTTTTGGGGTTGTTTTCTCATGTTGAAAAATATACCCCTCTTACGCGGTTATTTTATAATATTGACAAATATACCCCTCTTACGCGGTTGTTTTCTCAAATTGACAAATATACCACTTTTTTGGAGTTCTTTTCTCATGTTGAAACATATACCCCTCTTACGTGGTTATTTTATAATATTGACAAATATACCCCTCTTATGGGGTTATTTTCTAATATTGACACATATACCCCTCTTACGGGGTTGTTTTCTCGTATTAAAAAATATACCCCTTTTTTGGGGATGTTTTCTAATGTTGAAAGATATATCCATCTTACGGTGTTGTTTTCTCGTATTAAAAAATATAACGTTGTTTTTGGGTTGTTTACTCGTGTTGAAAGATATACCCCTTTTATGGGTTTGTTTTCTAATATTGATAAATATACCCCTCTTACGGGTTTGATTTCTAATATTGATAAATATTCCCCTCTTACGAGGTTGTTTTCTCAAATTGACAAATATACCACTTTTATGGGGTTGGTTTCTCATGTTGAAAGATATACTCCTCTTACGGGGTTGTTTTTTAATATTGACAAATATATCCCTCTTACGGGGCTGTTTTCTCATATTGACAAATATACCACTTTTTTGGGGTTATTTTGTTATGTTGAAAGATATAACCCTCCTACGGGGTTGTTTTCTAATATTGGTAAATATACCCCTCTTACATGGTAGTTTTCTAATATTAACAAATATACCCCTCTTACGGGGTTGTTTTCTCATATTGACAAATATACCACTTTTTTGGGCTTGTTTTCTCATGTTGAAAGATATACCCTCTTACGGGGTTGTTTTCCAATATTGATAAATACACCCCTCTTACGGGGTTGTTTTCTCATATTAAAAAATATACCACTTTTTTGGGATTGTTTTCTTATGTTGAAAGATATACCCCTCTTGCGGTGTCGTTTTCTAATATTGATAAATACAATGTTGAGAAATATACCACTTTTTTTGTGGTTGTTTTCTCATGTTGAAAAATATACCGCTCTTTCGGGGTCGTTTTCTCATATTAAAAAATATACGACTTTTTTGGGGTTGTTTTCTCATGTTGAGAAATATACCACTTTTTTGGGTTTGTTTTCTCATGTTGAAAAATATACCGCTCTTACGGGGTTGTTTTATAATATTAACAAATATACCTGTCTTACAGGGTTGTTTTCTCAAATTGATAAATATACCACTTTTTTGGGGTTGTTTTCTCATGTTCAAAAATATACCCCTCTTACGGGTTGTTTTCTAATATTGATAAATACACCACGCTTACGGGGTTATTTTCTCATATTAAAAAATATACCACTTTTTTGGGGTTGTTTTTTCATTTTGAAAGATATATATACCTCTTATAGGGTTGTTTTCTAATATTGACAAATATATCCCTTTTACGGGGTTGTTTTCTCATGTTGACAAATATACCACTTTTTGGGGTTGTTTTCTCATGTTGAAAAATATACCCCTCTTACGGGGTTGTTTTATAATATTGACAAATATACCCCTCTTACAGGGTTGTTTTCTCAAAAATTGACAAATATAAAACTTTTTTAGAGTTCTTTTCTCATGTTGAAAGATATACCCCTCTTACGTGGTTGTTTTATAATATTGACAAATATACCCCTCTTACGGGGTTATTTTCAAATATTGACACATATACCCCTCTTACGGGGTTGTCTTCTCGTATAAAAAAATATACCACTTTTTTGGGGTTGTTTTCTCATGTTGAAAGATATATCCCTCTTACGGTGTTGTTTTCTCGTATTAAAAAATATACCGCTGTTTTTGGGTTGTTTTCTCATATTGAAAGATATACCCCTCTTATGGTTTTATTTTCTAATATTGATAAATATACCCCTCTTACGGGTTTGATTTCTAATATTGATAAATATACCCCTCTTACGAGGTTGTTTTCTCAAATTGACAAATATACCACTTTTTTGCGGTTGGTTTCTCATGTTGAAAGATATACCCCTCTTACGAGGTTGTTTTCTAATATTGACAAATATATCCCTCTTACGGGGCTGTATTCTCATATTGACAAATATACCACTTTTTGGGGGTTATTTTGTTATGTTGAAAGATATAACCCTCCTACGGGGTTGTTTTCTAAAATTGATAAATATACCCCTCTTACAGGGTTGTTCTCTAATATTGACAAATATATCGCTCTTACGGGGTTGTTTTCTCTAATTGACAAATATACCACTTTTTTGGGATTGTTTTCTCATGTTGAAAGATATACCCCTCTTACGGGGTTGTTTTCTCATATTAAACAACATACCAGTTTTCTAGGGTTGTTTTCTCATGTTGAATGACATATCCCTCTTACGAGGTTGTTTTCTAATATTGAGAAATATACCCTTCTTATGAGGTTGTTTTCTCGTATTGAAAAATATACCCTTCTTTTGGGATTGTTTTCTCATGTTGAAAGATATACCCCTCTTACTGGGTTGTTTTCTAATATTGACAAATATACCCCTTTTACGTGGTTGTTTGATATTATTTACAAATATACCCCTCTTACGGGGTTGTTTTCTCCTATTGATAAATATACTACTTTTTTAGGGTTGTTTTCTCATGTTGAAAGATATACCCCTCTTACGTGGTTGTTTTCCAATATTGTTAAATATACCGCTCTTACGCGGTTGTTTTCTCATGTTTATAAATATACCACTTTTCTATGGTTGTTTTCTCATGTTTGAAGATATATACCTCTTATAATGTTATTTTCTAATATTGACAAAATATCCCTTTTACGGGGTTGTTTTCTCATGTTGACAAATATACCTCTTATATGGGGTTGTTTTCTCATATTGACAAATATACTACTTTTCTGGGGTTGTTTTCTCATGTTGAAAGATATACCCCTCTTACAGGGTTGTTTTCTAATATTGACAAATATACCCCTTTTACGTGGTTGTTTTATATTATTGACAAATATACCCCTCTTACGGGGTTGTTTTCTCCTATTGACAAATATACTACTTTTCTAAGGTTGTTTTCTCATGTTGAAAGATATACCCCCCTTACGGGGTTGTTTTTCAATATTGTTAAATATACCGCTCTTACGGGGTTGTTTTCTCATGTTTACAAATATACCACTTTTCTATGGTTGTTTTCTCATGTTGGAAGATATATACCTCTTATAAGGTTGTTTTCTAATATTGACAAATATACCACTTTTTTGGGGTTGTTTTCTCATGTTGAAAAATATACCCCTATTACGGGGTTGTTTTATAATATTGACAAATATACCTCTCTTACGGGGTTGTTTTCTCTATTTGACAAATCTACCACTTTTTTGGAGTTCTTTTCTCATGTTGAAAGATATAATCCTGTTACGTGGTTGTTTTATAATATTGACAAATATACCCCTCTTATGGGATTATTTTCTAATATTGACACATACACCCCTCTTACGGGGTTGTTTTCTCGTATTAAAAAATATACCACTTTCTTAGGGTTGTTTTCTCATGTTGAAAGATATATCCCTCTTACGGTGTTGTTTTCTGGTATTAAAAAATATACCTCTGTTTTTGGGTTGTTTTCTCATGTTGAAAGATATACCCCTCTTACGGGTTTGTCTTCTAATATTGATAAATATACCCCTCTTACGGATTTGATTTCTAATATTGATAAATATACCCCTCTTACGAGGTTGTTTTCTCAAAATCACAAATATACCACTTTTTTAGGGTTGGTTTCTCATGTTGAAAGATATACCCCTCTTACGGGGTTGTTTTGTAATATTGACAAATATATCTCTCTTACAGGGCTGTTTTCTCATATTGACAAATATACCACTTTTTTGGGGTTACTTTGTTATGTTGAAAGATATAACCCTCTTACAGGGTTGTTTTCTTATGTTGAAAGATATACCCCTCTTACGGGGTTGTTTTCTAATATTGACAAATATACCCTCTTACGGGGTTATTTTCTCGTATTTACAAATACACCACTTTTTTGGGGTTGTTTTCTTATGTTGAAAGATATACCCCTCTTATGGGGTTATTTTCTAATATTGATAAAGACACCGCTCTAACCGGGTAGTATTCTCATAGTAAAAAAAATACCACTTTTTTGGGGTTGTTTTCTCATGTTGAAAGATATATCCCTCTTACGGGGTTGTTTTCTCATGTTGAAAGATACACCCCACTTACGGGGTTGTTTTCTCATATTGAAAAATATATCACTTTTTTGGGTTGTTTTCTCATGTTTAAAGATATATACCTCTTGTAGGGTTGTCTTCTAATATTGACAAATATACCCCGTAATTAACCCCTCTTACGGGGTTATTTTCTCATATTGACAAATATACCCCTCTTACAGGGTTGTTTTCTAATAATGAAAAATATACCACTCTTACGGGGTTGTTTTTCAATATTAATAAATATACCGCTCTTACGGGGTTGTTTTCTCATATTGGAAGATATATACCTTTTATAAGGTTATTTTCTAATATTGACAAATATATCCCTCTTATGGGGTTGTTTTCTCATGTTGATAAATATATCACTTTTCTGGGGTTGTTTTCTCATGTTGAAAAATATACCCCTGTTTCGGAGTTGTTTTATAATATTGACAAATATGCCCCACTTACGAGGTTGTTTTCTCATGTTAACAAATATACCACGTTTATGGGGTTTTTTTCTCATCTTGAATGATATACCCCACTTACGGGGTTGTTTTCTAATGTTGATAAATATAACCCTCTTACGGGGTTATTTTCTAATATTGACAAATATACTCTTCTTACGGGGTTGTTTTCTCATATTAAACAACACAAGTCAATAAGCTTATCCAAGAGATTTGGGCTAAAGATACATCAAGGCTTGAAGAATTGGATTTAAGTTGAAGGCTCATTAATCTAATTCAATTTATTAGGCTTCAATAAAGCTAATTAGGCTTAGAACGACCAAAGAAGCTGAATTGGAGCATATGAGGACTTTGGGCCTAACTTGCCTTATGTTTTGAGGCCCATCTATATGACTTATGTAAATTAAGGTTTAATGGCTTATTTTGGGCGAACACACTTGTAATTTATCCTAGTTAGGACTTTGTTTAAATTATCTTTTTTAGTTAAGAAGGTTATCTTTATCCTAAGTTAGATGTAAATCCTTAGAGGATGTTGTGTTGAGTATGCTAAAGGGGATGCGTTAGTAGTATATCGCACACTTAATTTGCAATATAAACATGATGAACATAGAAAGCAGCGTGAGAATTTATTTCATACTCATTGTTGAATTGCTAATAAGTTGTGTAACATGATTGTTAGTAGCGAAAGTTGTACTAATGTTACTATTACTTTGCTTATGGAGAAATTGAAATTACCAACCACCAAACAACCAAGGCCTTACAAGTTACAATGATTGAATGATAATGGTGTTATGAAGGTAAATAAGCAAGTGCTAATTTCTTTTTCCATTGGGAGATATAAGGATGAGGTGCTTTGTGATGTGGTTCCCATGTATGCTGGACATGTTTTGTTAGGAAGTACTTAGCAATATGATAGGCGTGTGATTTATGATAGGTTCAAGAATCATGAAGAGATTGAATCTTTATATAGGGAAAATTAGGGGAGGGAGTGTTAAATAACCTCCAAGAATAGAACCTATGAACTCTCTAATCCTTATGAACTCGTGAATCACTAACTTGAAAACCCAAAGAACAACTTGAAATCAAACCTTAGAATCATCTAATCAGATTGTAAGATGATAAAAAATTAGACCTAAGGAAAACTGTTAAAGAACCTCCAAGAATAGAACCCACGAACTCTAATCCTTATGAACCCATGAATCATTAACTTGAAAGCCCAAAGAACAACTTGAAATCAAACCCTAGGATCGTCTAATCAGATAGTAAGATGATTAAGAATTAGAACCTAGGAAAACTAAGTCCCTTCAACCTCAATCCTAAGTATGCCACAAGGATAGATCAACTCCTTGATAAGTAAGTTTTGCATTCAAACAAGAACACAAGATACAAGCACTTTTGGCTTGAAAGAAAGTAAAAACTTTAATTAATCATAATCTGAAAAAGGCATACAAATTTAACATGTTTTAAAGATATATCCAAAGTCCTAAGAAGAATAGAACTCTTACTTAACTAATATGATCTAATATGAGTTTTCTTACAAGCTTAGGAAACTCTAACATTTAACCAAATAGGTTACTAAGAACTAAACAAAGCTTTCGTAAACTTGGATTTGAAGAACATTAAACAAAGCCCATTTAGCCTTCATAAACTTGGACTTTAAGGACATTAAACAAAGCCTATTCTTTATGAATTTCATTTAGGCCAAATTCTATTGGACTTCCATTGTTAGCCCAATCTTACATATAGCCATTTAAGGACTCTTGAAGCTTTTTGGCCCTTGACCTTGTAATTGGACCTTAAAGCAAACTTAATGGATCCTTCCTTGATTCTTTCTTATTGCCCTTGTCATCAAGCCCATCCAAATCAATATCTTTAAGCCTTGGCCGATCCATATCATTCCCTCCTTCTTTAGGATGATTCATCCTCGAATCAATCTCATCACCTACATCAAAAGTACACAAATCAACAATATTAAATGTGCCATTAAGCCTTGTAAATCAATTTTGTAAGCATTGTCATTGATCCTTTTAAGTAAAAAATGGTACCATCACCTCTTAGACTTAGCTTTGACTTTTGTTGATTTGGGAACCTTTCCTTGCGAAGATACACCCAAATCCAATCACCAAATTGAAACACCATTGGCCTTCTTCCTTTATTAACCCTTTCGGCTACTATAGTATTTTGCTTCTCAATCATCTCTTTAACTTGTTTATGTAGTCTTTTAACTAAATCTGCCTTAGAAGAACTATCAACACTAATAAGCTTGTTAAGAGGCAAATGAATTAAATCAATAGGAGTTAATAGGTTAAAGAAGTGTAGTTTTTGCATGGATAGAGTCATATTTTTAGGTTGATGAGGAAAGGTGAAAGTAATTAAGGAATGGCTGACCACCTACCAACATAAGCCAAGTTAGGAGTTTTCATGGTCTTGCTAGTTTTTATAGAAGGTTCATTAGGGACTTTAATAGCATTGCTGCACCTTTGATGAGATTGTCCAAAAGAATGTTGGGTTTAATTGGCGTGATGCACAAGAAAATACTTTTAATTTGCTTAAAGATAGATTGTGTAATGCTCCTTTGCTGATTTTACCTAACTTTGACAAAACCTTTGAGATTGAATGTGATGCTAGTGGCATTGGTGTTCGGGCTGTTTTAATGTAAGAATAAAGGCCAATTTGCTATTTTAATGAAAAGTTAAATGGGGTAGCACTTCGATACCTAACATATGAAAAAGAACTTTATGTTTTGGTTCATACTTTGTATACATGGCAACATTACATTTGGTCTAAGGAGTTTGTCATACATTTAGATCGTGAGAGTTTGAAGTATCTCAAGGGGCAAGACTAGTTGAGACCGAAGACATGCAAAATGGATGGAGTTCATTGAGACATTCCCATATATGATCAACTATAAGAAAGGTAAGGAGAATGTGGTTGCTGATGTATTATCCCAAAGGTATGCTTTACTTAATACTCTAAATTCTAAGTTGTTGGGTTTTGAGTTTATTAAGGAGTTGTATTTGAATGATAGTGACTTTGGTAATGTGTTTAATACTTGTGCTAATGGGGCTGCCTTTAATGATTTCTATGTGTTTGATGGATATCATTAAGGGCTGCCTATGCATTCCTAATTATTCTTTGTGTGAGATACTTGTTAAGGAGGCATGTGGGGGCAGTTTAATGGGTCATTTTGGGGTGCATAAGACTTATGACATACTGATTGAACATTTCTTTTGGCCTTGCATGTAACATGACATGAATAAAGTGTATGGCCGATGCATTATGTGTTTAAAGGCTAAGTCTAAATTGTAACCCCACGGGTTATATACTCTGTAATGCCCACGTAATGCATTTGCATTTATTTTTATAACATGCATATCATATACATATGAGAAATACATGAGATATGTATGGTATTAATGCTAATGTTAAATAGAAGAATATTATAAATGTTACAATTAGTCGATAATACGAATTAGAAAGTTAAGGGATTAAATTGATTAGTGGTAAAAATAAAGGGGTTAATTAAACCTAAAAAAATTAATATGATAGAAAAGAGGAAGAAGAAAGAAAAGGTGGTAGTTCTTATTCCTTCTTCTTCTTCTTTCTTCTTCTTCTCCTTAAAAAAAAAAACTAAAATTTTCAAGTGGAATTTGAAGGTTTAAAATCAATTTTAGATCTTAATCTTCATCTATAAAGGCTTTAGAGTTTTATTTGGTAAGTAATTTTAATATTTTGTTGAATTGAGTTAGGGTTAGAAGACATAGAATTCGAGCTCTAAAGATCCAGTTCTTCAGTCTTATTCTTTTGATCATATATTGAGTTAGGAAGCTTTAAATCGAGTGTTCTTTGATGATATAGAAACTTTGAAGAGTTATCTAAAACTTTTCTTTGTTTAGCTTGATCTGAATCAGGCTCTATGTTAGTATAATAAGAGAATACATTTTATTGTTCAGTTTCCATCTTTGGTTTGAGTAAGGTGGATTGTTTTGTAGGGATATTTCTCTATACACCTCTAATTGAAACAAAATCAGTTTTAAATTATATTAGACACAGAAGGTTAGTGATGTGGAAAGTTTCATCGTGAAATTGTTTGTATAGAAGTTTTGGTGGATTTTTAAATTTACCCTATTAATTCTATTATAGTTGGCAGCCACACATATTTAGATAGTTTAGTGATGTTATCATGCTAGATGAAATTCTATTATTTTTTTGGGTGTTTAAAAATAAGTGAATTATAATTTATTTCAGCTAAACCAATTTGGAATGAGGGTGACACCCAAGTTAATTCAAGCAAAGGAAAGGGAGCAACAAAGGTAAGTGAATAACTTAATGTTCTATATGAATATAACACAAAATAAATAATTATAATTTATTTGTTTAATTGATTGATTAAGAGAAATGTATATAATATATTAATAGATTTTAATTTTTGTTTATGGTGATTTTTAATTATAGTTTTGATGGGTGATTGTTTTCGAAATGAGATTGTATATATGAATGTTGATTGGTAAATTCGGGTATCATGTTATAATGTGAACAGTATATTTTATTTAGCCATATCTGGAGTTTTATAAATCCAAATGGAGTGTTACTTATTGCTATAGAAAATTTGATTACAAATATTATAGAAATAGAGGAAGCTTGATTTTGCTGTTTGGATGGTCAATGTGGATCATACTTTCTGTTGCTTAACTTTATTGACAGCTTGGCCATGGTGGATTATTTTTTATGTTTCTCTTTCTATACACATCCAATCGATGTAAAATCAGTTTCAAATTAACCTAGACTTATAACATTACTGATATGGAGAATATGATTTTGGAGTTCCTAATGTGGAATTTTTGGTGTATTTTTGAATGTGCACTATTAAATCTGCCATGTTGAAATATGGTATGTTTTTAGTATATCATAGGTATATTATGGTTTCTTATATATTATGGAGATATTGATTATTTAAATGGAGTGGTATATTATATATATATAAATATAAGAATTATGGTTGGATGAATGTAAGGACGCAATGCTACTTGTGAATGAGGCAAAACTGTGTGCGATATGGAATTTCCTATAAGATTATGGTTGGCTGTGTGCGTTTGGGGTTTCATGAAAAAAAATTATTATTATGGAATTAAATATAATTCACAAGTTCATTGTTGTCCTAAAGAAAATACTATGACAATGTTTATATACACACTATGAAGTCATAATTAAATATCGAATAGTTTGATGCTTGATAATACTACATGTTTGATTGTGTTAATTTTCATAGGAAATTATGTTATTCTTTTGCTGAGTTGCAGGTTCACTCCTCTGTATTATTTTTTTCCAGGATTAGAAGAATTATAATTGGTCTTGACGAAACATTTGCATATGTCGCACTAGCATTGTGTCAGGTAGGTCAGTAGGAGGTCGCCCTCAATTTTTCCTGAACGTGACATGTCTAGTGGATTTTGTTATCATGTATAAAACTGGTGCATTTTATGTATATACAAAAAAAAAAAGAATACTATTTGGTGTTGTGAGCTTTTTGGTGTGTGATTTGTATGACTCATATAAATAGTTTTTGTTATACATATTAATTTTGAGTTAAAAGTTAGTAGTTAAGGAACATGTTATGTATCAGTCATTTGCATACAATGTATGCCTGACATCCTTTATAGGTGTCACATACTCCTTTGCCTATTCTTGATGTTGCTTGGACATATCTATGTATGGATTTTGTACTTGGATTGCCTAGGACTAGGAAGGGCCGAGATTGTAGCACCCCAACTCAAACATCCAATTGTATAGCAATATATATATAATTTACTTTATAAATATAATTTACTACTTAGTTACAATATACATTCATACAATTTAAGTGGCATGACATACTTAATATATATAAGGAATATTTATACATTATTTTAATTTACACAAGTACCCAAAATGCCCCAATGCTTGAGATAACTCCTCTGGCCCACCTGATAATATTGACTGATGCAAAGAGAGCAATGCACAGCTAAGGCTATCTACAACTCACTAACCTGAAAAAAAATTGCTAAGGAATGAGCTAGCGACTCAATAAGCATTTAATTTACTAAACTATAGTATATTAGGCTAGAATTATCAAGTCTTTATCAATACAGAAAATTATACCAACACTTAACTAACAATCACAAAATCAACCATTTCAATTATTCTCATAAACAAATAATTTCATCTCACATAATGCAAATAATCTCAAACTTAACCAAGTCAAATAATTCAATTCCACATTATTTCTATCAAATTAGGATCAGATGACTCATCCTCACATTTCCTCACATTTTCACATTTTAGTGACCAGTTGACAAGACTATCCGCCCGGCTCAGTCTTGCCATCTCACATACTCGGGTAGCTATCCGCCCGGCTCAGCTTTCCCGATCACACAATATCCATTCAAGAGTCATCAATCCTTAATTACAGTCAATTCACTTCACAACACATCACAATCAATTCACTTTACAATAAGCCAAAAATATAACCGATATCAACTCAGTCAACCAAGAGATTATCAAGTAATCAAACAGCAGTTCCTACTCAATATACACAAAGTTTAGTCTATTAAATACTTACCAAAATTTATAGGATAACAAAGTAATCCTATTCTTTTTCTCTTACCACTTTCTTGCCTTTGAATGAACCTATTCACATATTCAATACAAATACAATTCAATCACAAGGCATAAATATACATATCTGTACTATCCATAAAACATCACATTTCAACAAAATAACATATATTCTAGATATTAATATGATGCATGAGATGAACGACAACAAATCAATATATTTATTGATGAAGGCAGCTTGTAGGTACTGACTTAGAAATTACACCACAATTTATGTACAATTAATAAAAATCTCATCTTTTCCAGAATTACACTTCCAATTTTTAGAAACCATAGCAGAAAGAATCACTTCAAAAT
Source organism: Ricinus communis (assembly GCF_019578655.1). NCBI lineage: Eukaryota > Viridiplantae > Streptophyta > Magnoliopsida > Malpighiales > Euphorbiaceae > Ricinus > Ricinus communis. The sequence continues at coordinate 21,646,401 of NC_063256.1, forward strand.
CATTGGTATAGAAATAGTTATGGCATTTTTTATACAGCTGCTCCAATTTCCATCTAAACAGAACAGCAAAACGTTTCCTATTAAATGACCAGCCAAAAAAATAAATTTTCTGATGAAACTCTGCAGATATAAAGTTAACATTCTAAAGTTTCTATAGACACTAATTTTACTCAATTTGGACTTCTCTAGCTCAAGTTGTGAAACACACAATTAGCAACCAATTTCTGAATCCTAAGTCCCATTTCTGCTTAAAACAGTTTCGAGCAGGCCATATTAAGTTCAACATATCTCACGTTATACTCAACCAAAACTTATGAAAGTTTGCAGACATATACTAGATATATAAATGAACAACTTTCATGTTTAACTCTCTGCTTGGTTCAGTCTCTAAATGCCTCAAAATGTCAGCACAAAAACCAGGTCACCTGCTGAACCACAAACAGAGCAGCAGCAAATCGAACCTTATAAGTTCATACTCACTCAACGATCTACAAAACCATTTTACAGAGATATTCCTGAAACATATACCTATGACTTTCATGTTTGGAAATTTTCGAGATTAAGCCTCTAAAGTCACAAAATCAGAGGTGAAAAATCTGCCCAGAAATTTCAGCTTCAAGATCACAAGTAATAGCATGTTCACTCTTGATTAAACAATTCCAAAACACATAATCATCAACAATTTCATATCATTAATCCTAATTTACAGCAAAATCAAGAAATTAAAATTACTCACCTTTGTTTCCCTTGATTAAGAAAGCCCAAATCTTTCAAACTTAAAAGAAGAATTAGATTCTCACTTACTAAAAGTTTGTAGAGTTTGATTAGGAAATCAAGGTTTGAAGAAGAAAAGGAGAAGAATGAGAGAGACAAAGAAGAAGAGAAAATAGGAAATGCATGCGTAGAAATGAAGAAATGAAAGAGGTGGTAAATTGGTGTAAAAATAGGCAATTTTACAATTTAATCCTCTTTCTTTCTAACTTTCCAATTTAGTCCAAAATCATTACTTTTCAATTAAATCAATAATGTAACTAAATAATTTATTTATCTACCACATGATATAATAAAATAGGTCATACATAATCATGATGCAAATGACATGCTAATGAATATTAATTATTAATAAAAAAATAAATAAATTTGGTTGTGACAGAGCTAGTATATTTGTTGTTGTGGATCGATTTAGTAAGATGGCTCATTTTATACGATGCCATAAAACTGATGATGATGCTACGTATATTGTTGAATTGTTTCTTAGGAAAGTTATGCGATTGCATTGAGTTCCAAACACCATTGTAAGTGATAGAGATGTTAAATTCTTAAGTCATTTTTTGTTAAATTCTAGCACGCATAGGCACCACATCGCACAATACCTCATCCTTATACCTACCGATAGAGAAAGACACTAGTACTTACTTAGCAACTCTAATCTCACCACAATCATTCAACCTGATATAGATCGGCCAAGGCTTAAAGATGTTGATTTGGATGGTTTTGATGATGAGGGCAACAAGAAAGAATCAAGCAAGGATCCATTAAGTTTGCCATAAGGTCCAATTACAAGGTCAAGCTCCAGGAAGCTTCAATAGTCCTTAAATGGCTATATGCAAGAGTGGGCTAATAATGGAAGTCCAATAGAATCTGGTCCAAATGAAATTCATAATGAATGGGCTCTGTTTAATGCTCTTAAAGTGCAAGTTTATAAAGGCTAAATGGGCTTTGTTTAATGTTCTTCAAATCCAAGTTTACGAAGGCTTTGCTTAGCTCTTAGTATCCTATTTGGTTAGATATTAGAGTTTCCTAAGCTTGTAAGAAAACTCATATTAGATCAGATTAGTTAAGTAAGAGTTCTATTCTTCTTAGGGCTTTGGATATGTCTTTAAAACATGTCAAATTCGTATGCCTTTTTCAAATTATGATTAATTAGAGTATTTACTTTCTTTCAAGCCAAAATTGCTTGTATCTTGTGTTCTTGTTTAAATGCAAAACTTACTTATCAATGAGCTGATCTATCCTTATGGTGTACTTAAGATTGGGGTTTAAGAGACTTAGATTTTCTTAAGTTCTAATTCTTGATTATCTTACAATCTGATTAGACGATTCTAGGGTCTGATTTTAAGTTAGCGATTCACGGGTTCATAAGGATTATAGTTCGTGGGTTCTATTCTTGGAGGTTCTTTAAGACTACCTTTACGTTTATAAAAATTACATTTGATCCTTACGCTTAGTCGTATGGAAGAGAACAAAGAGCTTATGATTTCTTTCCTTATTGGATATGAAATCCTACCTATGGTCTCTTTCTATTTGTCTCTTTGTGCCTCTTTGTCTAGTATGATGATTTGATTTTATTTAGGGAGCATAAACACGAGTGTTGAGTGAAAGTACATGGAAGCGGCAATCATACGCACTAATCCAATGCTTGAACGAGTGCGAAGACGGAAAAGAAGTTGATCAAGTATTTATATCATTCTCTGAATGATCGCAGACGATTTTTTTGGAGGAAAGAGGCAACGATGAGAATCGAGGCACTCCTCAATATTTTGATTCAGGATGTGCACCATTAGGATCTCCATCATTCCATATCGCTCTATGCATAAGCATTATTGATGGCACAAGGTTTGGTGTAAGGAATTAAGAGAACGCAATTGATAAACTTGACCGGTGGCATTGGGGCTTAGCTTGATGATCAAGCAGGACAGACATAAATCCACGCGCATAAGAGAGAAATCATATTGTTTCAATTAATCCAAGTGTATACAAGTGGGAATGCGGGTGTTTTCGTGTTTGGGACGCATATAATGAAGTAATTTGGGTAGGAGTATTATTAGGTAGGCCCACACAAATTTCTTTTTATTTTTTAAGTTGGCTCATAAAATTTCAAACTATAAGAGTTGTTGATTAGTCAACTCCTCTCCAATTCGTGATTTGACCTTAGTTTTTTCATATTTAGGTTCTACTTTCTTCTTCTTGTATAGAATGAGGGCTTCGCACTATAAAAGCTGCATGCAACCGAATACTTGAGGCTAGTGAGCATATTATTTCAGTTTTCTACTTTGTAGAAAATCAAGTTATAGGTTCTTTCCAGAACCTTATGGACTTATGAACACTGCGAACATAGACGTATCCCTCACGTCCTTCCTTTCTTTTGTGTTCTTTGTCTACCTTTGTGTTTAAATCAATTCGATTTAATCCTAACACTCAACCATATGGAAGAGAATAAAGAGCTTGTGATTTCTTTCCTTATCGAATTAAAAACCCTACCTATGTTCTCATTTTGTTTGCTTCTTTTGTATCTCTCTTTCTAATATCTATTTAGTATGATGGTTTGGTTTTATTTGGAGAGCATAAACACAAGTGTTAAGTGAAAGCACATGGAACCGGCACTCGTAGGCACCGATCCAATGCTTGGGCAAATGCGAAGAAAGAAAATTAGTTGATTAAGTATTGATTTCATTCTCCATATGATCGCAGAAAAATCTTTTAAAGGAAAGAGAGAATGTTGAGTATCGAGGCACGCCTAAATATTCTAATTCAAGACTTGCACCATTGGGATCTCTATCACTCCTTATTCCTCAAGGCATTAGGACTCTGGATGATAGAAGGACTGCATAAGGAATCATGGGAATGCAATTGATAAGCTTGACCAGTGGCATTGGAGGTTAGTTTGATGATCAAGCAAGAGTTATGGGAACGTAATTAACAAGCTTGGCTGGTGGATTATGGTGTGACTTGATGATCAAGCAGGACAAGACGTAAGTCCATGTGCTTTAGGAAGAAATCTTCTTATTTTTAATTAATCCAAGCATAATACAAGCAGGAATGCGAGCATTTTGATATCTGGGATGCATATAATGAAGTAATTTTGGTTAGAGTATTATTAGGTAGGACCATGCGAATTTCCTCTTGGTTTCGTAAAGCTGGCTCATAAAATTTGGGACTACTAGAGTTATTGACCAGTCAACTACTCTCTAGTCCATGATTTGACTTTAGTTTATTCATCATTCTTTATTTATTAAGTCATATTTGGCTTCTACTTTCGCATTACAGAAACTGCAGGCAACTAAATACTTGAGGCTAGTGAGCATATTATTTTCATTTTCTACCTTGTGGGAAAATCAAGTTTTGGGTTCATATAAGAACTTTGCAGACTAATCAGGATTTGCTCTAGCAAACATAGACTTATCGCTCACGTCCTTCCATTCTTTTATGTTCTTTGTCTACTGTTGTGTTTAAATCAATTCTTTTTTATCCTTACGCTTAGCCTATAGATGTATTACCAATTGGGTTCTTCTAAACGGAGCCTAGATACTTCATTTTTTGGGTCCAAACAAGCTAATAATAAATTATTCTAATTGATATATATATGAATAGCTTATCAGTCTGGGCGTGGATGTTCTTATTTGGACATCTTGTTTGGGCTACTGGATTTATAAGTCTGAATATTTTGATGATTCAGAAGGATTGAAGTAGTTAATAAATGAAATAGTTAATGGTGGGGTTACCATTATCCTTTTTGTAGTGACGAATCTTGTATGTGTTCCTAAGAAAAGGAATTTTTCCATTTTTCGGGGTCTCAAAGGGGTGTGGAAGAGAATTTTTCCATTTTTGGAAGTCTTTTATTATTTCCTTTTAGAATAGGTTTTTTATTATTTCCTAATTAAGCATAGTTCTTTATTTTATTTATTTAGGAAAACTTCTATTTAGCATATGCTTTAGTTAATTCCTATTTATTTTAATTCCTTTATACAAATAGGAAATTAGAGTAATGTCTTTGTCTATTTAAATCATATGTAGTCGAATGGCACAAGTTAATGAATGAATGAATTAACATTTTTATTATTGATTCCGTTGAGAGAATTCAATTCTTGGTTCTTCTAAGAACTTGTGAACTTATCTAGACTTGTTCTTGTGGCATTTGTTGAGACTTATCATTCACCTTCTTTCTAATCTTGATTCTAGCGTCCAAAACCTTTTCTATACTAAGGTTCACACTTCTAGTAAAGTGTTGGGTCGAGGTCATTATTCGTAAATCTGACTTTAGACGTTCTTGGGGCAACAATTTTGTAACGTGTTTCTTGTAAATCCTTACAAGAATCACCTTACAAAGAACACAAAAGAAAGGAAGGATATGAGCGATAAGTCTAAAATCAAATCAAGTACTTATAGTCCCAAATTTTATTATGCAGCTTAAGGAAATGATGGAAATTATATGTATCCCAAATATCAAAACTCTAGTAAAAAATACTTAATAACACTCTAGTCAAAAATACTTTATTAGATGCATCCCAAATATCAAAACTCATGAAACCCTGCTTCCGTTAATCAAAAGCAACATGATTTCTCCCTTACGTGGGTGGATTTGCGTCTCGGGCTGCTTGATCACGAAGTCATAATCCAATGTCACTGATCAAGCTTGTTAATTGGGCTCCCATGATTCCTTAACGAAAACTTGGGAGAATTCCCATGGGCGTACATAATAACAATCTGGCGTAATGTACTTCATTATATGCCTCCCAAACATCAAAAGCGCTCATTCAATGTCACACCCGTACTCTAAGTATGTATTCATCCTTTTAGCATCGCATTTTCATATAGTATTTTAATTGAATTAAGGTAGTACTTAAGTGTGTTTAATAATAAATAATAGTGGGACTTAATTGAAATCAAAATAAAGATGGTGGATTAAATTAGGATGAAAGAATAAAAGTTAGAGGGTTCATAAGTAATATGAATAATTCATGAAGGACCTAAGGGGATATTTTACAGCTGATCCTATCCTAAGCTATGTGTAGAATCATCCACCCTCTACTTCTAAGTCTCCATAAATATATATGTTCATACACACACTTACATAAGAAAAGAAAAGAAAGGAATTGATAGAGTTTCTTCATTAAACAACCTGGTCTAATCTTTTCCCAAGAGGATATTCAAGATTTAAGCACTTTGTTGGCCATAATCTTCATCTAAAAAGGCTTTAAAGATTTATTTGGTAAGTATTATAAGAGTTTTGATTAATTTGAGTTAGGATTGGTGAGCTGTATTCTCGGGTTGGATTTTTTTGATTTTTCAGTCTCTGTATTTATTTCATATCTTGAGCTAGAAAACTCCAAATTAGGCGTGGCTTGATGCGTAGGAAACTTTAGACAGTCCTCTAAGACGTTGTCGTTTTACATTTATCCTAGTTCTATCTCTATCTTTATGGATTTAGACCAAACAGTTTATTGCTCATTCTGTCAGCATAGTTTAAGCTGGTCATGTTAAAATGTGCTTAACTCCATCTATGGTTATCTAATTGAAGTAAACAAAAGATAATCCTCAAATACCTCATATATAATTCCCAATAATTTTTCAAAGTTGGTCCCAAAATCTACCCTATCATGGTTGTTGAGATAGGAATGTAAGATTAAGTTTAAAAGCATAATTTGCATATCATTTGGGGGCTTCATGATACGAGAGCATATAGACTTATTAATTTGTTGAATTCTAAATTAAATTTATGAATTAGGTGTAGGAAAAGGCAAGGAAAGTGCAAGTGCAAAGTAGATATTTTTTGGAGCTGGTTTAGTATAACTAAAGGCCACTCTCGATGAGTAGATATCAAGCTCTTATAAAGTTGATTTCTTTGATTTAAAAGCTGAATATTGAACTTAGAGAAAAGGAAACTTAAAGTTGTTATTTTAAGCTTATTAAATTTTAGATTTGTACTTATTTTAAAATATATTCAATTGGTTTTACAAATTTGAAGTATAATTATCAAAAGTAGGTTTTTTGTGTTGGATTTTATATGTGATGATTTTGTAATTCAACAACAAGAAGATTTCAGCTTTTAGCTGGCCTAATTAATCGATATATAATGCTAATTAAAGATCTTTGCTTTTCCTTAATGAGCACAAACATTAATAGCCTTAATACATTACTTATATTTCACAATTACATAGGAGTCTGATATAGTTTCATTTTAATGTTAGAAAGAGCATTCATCCAATGCCTTCTCACATTGATGTGTTTGAAATGTGCTGAGATTGATATATGCACATGTGAAATTTTTGTGGTTGTTAATGCGCATTAGACAACGAGGCACTTGATTGTAGGCCGGTGAAGGGAGAAAGGCTGGACCGTGCTAATGTGGACGAAGGTTAGCCATCAAGTGTGTCTAGAGTGGGTTTTTGAATGATGGTTGTGATAATTATTGTGAGGATGGTTAAAATCTATGAGACTTTTTATGCCATTTAAAGTACATGATGTTGATAATTAGTATTGCTATTTTGTATGAGTATTAGAACAGTTTCTATAATGGTATTTTCTTGCTTGACAAAGATTAATTGCCTCAAGAATTTGATTCATAACTTTATATATTTCGCATAATTATGTGGTTTTCTTCCGCTTACAGTTATCTAAATTACTTTCTTCTTGTATATCTATTCACTCAGTATTTTTATACTCATTCTACTCTTTTCATAAATTTTATTCAGGAAGCAAGGCTTGATAGTGGGTGGTTGAGCTAGTAAGTCTGATTAAAGGCGAGAGTAAGGTTGGCGAGAGTAAGCTAGTAAGTGGGTGGTTCATACCATGGTGGTTATGTACATGTAAAAGACTATGTTATAAAGTTAATGTTTAAAGGCAAACTTTGTATATCAATTTATTTAATAATGTTTAATAAAGGCATTTCTAGTTATAGTCGTTGGATTGAAACATCATATTAAAAAATTAGCTATTTTTAATAATTATGATTTCAAATATAATATTACATATATATATTTAAGATTTTAGCAAGTATTTTGTTTTATATGTCCATCTTGAGTTACGTGAGATGAGGTGTGACATTCAAGCTTGGATTAATAGAAAGCAATATGATTTCTCCCTTACGTGCACAAATTTACATCTCATCTTGCTTGATGATCAAGCTAAGCCCCAATGCCACCGATCAAGCTTGTCAAATCCATTCCCGTGATTCCTTATGTCAATCCTTGTGTCATCAGGAGTTCTCGTTCCTAGAGGAATAAGAAATGATAGAGATGCCAATGGTGCAAATCCTGAATCGAGAAATTTGGTCGTGCCTAGATTCTCGTTGTTCCCTTAGGTGCTATCAGAGATTATGGTCTACACGGACCATTCCGCACTCAGGTACTTGTTTAGTAAGAATGATGCAAAGCCTAGACTCATTCGTTGGATTCTTTTGTTACAGGAGCTCAATATTGAGATCAAGGATAAGAAAGGTTCTGAGAACTTAGCAGTAGACAACGTTTCTAGGCTAGAAAACCCGACTTTGGAGGCGCTTGATGAGAGTGTGATTAATGACAATTTTCGGATGAGTTCTTATGCTCAATTTAGGTTAATTATAATATCCCTTGGTTTTTTGATTTTGCAAACTGTCTAGTTGCTAAAGTCATTCCAAATGGTATGACATTTCAACAAAAGAAGAGATTCTTTTCTGAATTGAAATACTAAATTTGGGAGGACCATTCCTTGTTCAGAGTTTGTGCAAATCAGGTTATTCAATGATGTGTACATGGGGAGGAGATCCTCCGAAGTTTGAGGCATTGCCATGAAGGACCAATAGGAGGTCATCAAGGTGCAAATCACATAGCTAGGAAGGTGCTAGACACTGGATTCTACTAGCCGACGATCTCTAAGGATGCTAGAGCATTTGTTCAAGTTTGGGATGCATGCCAAAGATCAGGTAACATCTCTACTCGTGATGAGATGCCCCAAACAAGCATTCAAGCTGTTGAGAATTTTGATGTTTGGGGCATCGACTTCGTGGGACCCTTTTCTTCTTTCTATAGTAATAAGTATATCTTGGTTGACCTAAGAGTGCGCCAACATCAAAGATGAAACAATGGGGCAACTACATATCTTATTTTTACGAATTAATCTTGATTGATTTAGTCATGTCTTTATTGATTATGATTGACTAAATCAATTAGGCTTCTTATTCTGTTAATTTGGAGGTCTTTTATTATTTCCTTTTCGAATAGGTTTTTTATTATATCATAATTTAGCATAGTTCCTTATTTTGTTTATTTAGAAAAATGTCTATTTAGCATATACTTTAGTTAATTCCTATTTAGTTTACTTTTTTATGTAAATAGGAAATTGGGATAATGTATAGCCGAATGGCATAAGTTAATGAATATTTTGAGTTAAACATTTTTGTGAGAATTGTTCTTGCTTGATTCTTTGGAAGAATTTCGAGCTTACCAAGAACTTGTCCTCGTGGCATTCAACATCGACTTATCACTCACCTTCTACCTTTCTTGAATATGGCGTCAATCATTATTCTTATACCAAGGTTTGAGATACTAGTTATTTTTTGGTCAAGGTCAGCAAAGATCAGATTTGGCTTTCTTGGGATTCTAATCCCGATTCTGCTTGTTGGGTCTTATCATAAGTTGCCAAGGCTCACATCATTTAATAATGCGAACAGAAAGTCAAAGCCAAGTCATGATCCAACGTTAGGTCAAGGGGCGAATTCTACTCCATGTCCAATTACAAGTTCAAAGAATCTGTTATTCATCAAAGGAGGTCCAATTATAAGAGCTAGGGCTAAAAGGATGAAAGAGGCCTTAAATAGGCCTGTTCAATAATCTAATCCACCATGTTAGACCTTGACAAAAGCTAGTTTGGGCCAAACTATTCATAAGAAAAAGGGGGGGGGGGGACCAATTTTCTTGAAGAGAAAACCAAAAGAAGGCGCCTAATGTGTGTTGCTTGACTTAAGAGTGCGCCAACTTCAAAGATGAAACAATGGGGCAGCCATATATCTTATTATTTATGAATAGATCTTGATTGATTTAGTCATGTCTTTATTGATTATGATTGACTAAATCAAGTAAGCTTCTTATTTTGTTATTTTGGGAGTCTTTTATTATTTTCTTTTATAATAGGTTTTTTAATATATCCTAATTAAGCATAGTTTCTTATTTTATTTATTTAGAAAAACTTATATTTAGCATATACTTTAGTTAATTCCTCTTTAGTTTATTTTCCTTATGCAAATAGGAAATTAGGGTAATGTCTTTGTGTATTTAAATAATATGTAGCCGAATGGCACAAGTTAATGAATATTTTGAGTTAAACATATTTGTGAAAATTATTCTTGCTTGGTTCACTGGAAGAACTTTGAACTTAAAAAGAACTTGTTCTTGTGGTGTTCATAATCGACTTATCACTCACCTTCTACCTTTCTTGATTGTGGCATCAACCACTATTCTTATACCAAGGTTCGAGGTACAAGTTATCTTTGGGTCAAAATCATCAAAGATCAGATTTGGCTTTCTTGGGATTCTAATCCCGATTCTGCATGTTGGGTCTTGTCACAAGTTACCAAGGTTCGCATCATTTAATAATGCGAATCAAGACTCAAAGGCAAGTCATGATCCAACTTCAAATCAAGGGTCGAATTCTGCTCCAAGTCCAATTACAAGTTCAAATGATACGTTATTCATCAACGGATGTCCACTTATAAGTGCTAGGGCTAAGAGGAGGAATGATGCCTTAAATGGGCCTAGTCATTAACCTAATCCACCATGTTAGGCCTTGAGAAAAGCTAGTTTGGGCTAAAATATTCATAAGGAAATGGGGGGTCGAATTTCCTTGAAGAGGAAACCAAAAGAAGGAGCCTAACTTGTGTTGCTTGACCTAAGAGTGCGCCAACTTCAAATAGGAAATAATGGGGCAACCGCATATCTTATTATTTAGGAATAAATCTTAATTGATTTATTTCATCAAAGATCAGATTTGGCTTTTTTGAGATTCTAATTCTGATTCTGCATGTTGGATCTTGTCACAAGTTGCCAAGGTTCACATTAGTTGCAACGAATAGTGGAAGATTTGATGGCCAAATGGTTTATTAGAGAAATTATGAACCCATGTGCGGTGCCCGTCTTACTTGTACTAAAAAAGGATGGAACAGTATATGTGTTGATTGTCGTGCTATCAACAAGATTACAGTAAAGTATGGTCATCCTATTCCTCGCTTGGATGATATGTTAAATGAACTCTATGGGTCGACTATCTTCTTTAAAATTGATTTGAACATTGGTTATCATCAAATTAGGATAAAGGTGGGTGATGAATGGAAAACCGCATCTAAAACAAAGTATGGTTTGTATGAATGGTTAGTCATTCCTTTTGGCTTGACTAATGCTCCTAGCACTTTTATAAGATTAATGAACCATGTTTTGTGTGCTTTTATTGGAAAATTTGTGGTTGTCTATTTTGATGATATCTTGATATACAACAAGTCTTTAGATGATCATGTTGAACATGTGCGTATAGTACTTGATGCTTTGCACAAAGAGAAGCTATACATCAATTTTGCTAAATATTCTTTTTGCACTAATAAACTTGTGTTTTTGGGATTTTTTGTGAGTGCTAAAGGAATAGAAATTGATAGTGAAAAGGTTCAGACAATAGAGTCTTGCCGAAACCTAAGAGTGTTGAGGATGTGAGAACATTCCATAACTTAGCTAGTTTTTATAGGAGGTTTGTTAATGATTTCTTTAGCACAACCCCACCTTTAATGGAAGTAATTAAAAATAATATGGGATTTGAATCGGGTGAGGAACAAGAAAGGCTTTTAACTTGCTTAAATCTAAGTTAATTAGTGTACCTTTACTTGCTTTACCTAATTTTGACATGATTTTTTAGATTGAATGTTATGCTTCCGGAATTGGTTTGGGAGCTGTTCTTATGCAAGAAGGATGGCCTATAGCTTATTTTAGTAGAAAGCTCAATGGGGTAGCCTTAGCTACCCAACTTATGATAAGGAGATGTACGCATTGGTGAGAGCTTTAAAGACATGCCAACACTATCTTTGGCCCAAAGAGTTTATGATTCACACGAATCATGAGTCATTGAAGCTTTTGAAGGGGCAAAATAAGCTTAATAAATGCCATGCTAAATGGAGTGAGTTCATTGAGTCCTTTCCATATGTGATCAAATACAAGCACGGTAAAGATAATGTTGTTGCGGATGCGTTATCTCGAAGGTATGCACTTCTTTCTACTTTGAATGCCAAATTCCTTGGTTTTGAGCATATCAAAGAAATTTATGAGCATGACTCTGATTTTGTCAATGTGTTTAATGCTTGTGAAAAAGGTGCTTTTGATAAATTTTATAAACTTTATGGGTTTTTGTTTAAAAAAAAAACGTTTGTGTATTCCCATATGTTCTATGCTGATATTAGTTAGGGAAGCTCATGAGGGTGGTTTAATGGGACACTATGGAAATGCTAAGACTTTAGATGTTTTGCACGATGTTTTCTATTAGCTTAATATAAAGCGAGATGTCGCTAGGTTTTGTGATAGATGCATTTTTTGTAAACAAGCAAAGTCTAAATCTAAACCTCATGGCTTGTATACACCATTGCCTGTGCCTAGTTCACCTTGTTTCCTAAATCAACATCTAATATTCCTAAATAACTAAAGGAGCGGCTGCCCTTGTTTCCTAAACAAAATTAGGAGCCTAGTTCAAGCTTACAACCATGTGCCTCCTTCTTTCCTCTTTAAGCTTCTCCCCTTGCTTCCTCTTTAAGAATTCGACCTTTCCTTGTTCTTTTGAGTAAAATTTCATCCAAAACTTAAGGATTCATTGCCCAACATGTTGAATTAGGTTAATAACAAGATTATGCTTGATTAACTCTAACTCTTCATATGGCTTAGAAGGTTTGGCCCAAATATCTTGAATAAGACCATTTAAGGCCTCTCATTCTCTCAGCTATAGCTCTTGTAATTGGGCCTCCCCTGATGAATAATGGATCACTTAGGCTTGGAACTTGATCTCCTTGACTTAGTTGGCTACTTGGGTCTTTGGGCTTTGGGGTTGCATCAGGAACCTCCATGAATAAGCTTGAGAACCCCTTTTGAATTGTGGACCCCCAACACATTAACATGAAAACCGTAAGAATCAATTCGGTTCAACCCTTGAAAGGTTAGAAAATAGATTACTTAGAAAGATGATCAAGAATTAGAATTTAGAAAACTTATTACTAATTCCTAATTTTGAAATGCTCCATAAGAAGATGATTAGTCTACTTCAATGTTTCTTAAGCATGCATTCTGCACAATAACACAAAAGCAAAGCAAACAGCTTTAAGGTTTTATAACCAATTACTATTCCACTTTTAACTTCAACTTAATTCCACATCAAAATTTGTACTAGCCAATACAAGCTAAGTTTTAAAAATTCAGTTGTATAACACTACACAATACAAGCTTCTTTGAGTTATTATTGGGTGTGATTTTCTTAAGAACATGAAGAACTAAGCTTTGAGTGGTGTGAGAAGTACCTTGTGTGATTTTATTACTTTGAGTGCAAATACGAGTGACCACCCCCATTATTGATTGTAAACACGTGAGGGAGTGTTGTGAGGTCCTTTATTATATTTATTTGTTTTTTTTTGTTACTCTCAAATTGCAGCAATGTCAAACGAAAGCAATGCTCATAATGAGGGCGATGGTGAGAATGCAGGCCACCTAATGCTCAAACTAGAGAGTTTGAATGACTACAAAGGGCAATAATGAAGATCAATGATTCCATCGAAAGAATGAACTTGTACAATAATGCAAGATTCACACTTCTAGAGGAAAGACCACCACTTGTTGATGAAGGTAATAGAGGAGTTCAAAGAGAGAAAAAACGAGGTGGTTATGAACCTAACTTAGATGGGATTGGTTAAGAGTATGATATGGACTATGAAGAGGATGATAATGCCACTCTTGTTGGAATAGATCGAATTTGAGGTGGTGGAAGAGCTTACCGTTACCTAATTTTCAGTGAGGATTAGAACTTCTTATCGTTATTAACCTTCTTAGTAAGGATAAGAAGGTAAAGCTTACCGTTACCTAATTTTCAGATTATGCTATAGCTTGACGAGATCAATTGGTGACTAGTAGGATAAGGAATTTAGAGTACCCTATTGATACTTGGTATGACCTTAAATCATTTATGAGGAAAAGGTTTGTACCTAAGCATTACCAAAGGGAGCTTGTTCAAAAACTTCAAGTTCTCAAACAAGGCAATAAAAGTGTTGAAGATTACTACAAGAAGATGTAGATGATAATGACTAGAGCTAACATAGAGGGGAACATGGGGGCCACCATGGCACATTTCTTGGCTGGTCTAAACAAAGATGTAGCTGACCGAGTGGATTTGTAACCATACACGGAGTTATAAGAGATGATGCACATTGCCATCAAGGTGGAAAAGCAACTCCAAGGAAGAGGGACAGCAAGGTGTGTTTCTAAAACCCTATTCCAATTGTAATTCTAATTAGGAGAAGGGTGTCAATGGTAATTATAAGGGTGGAAACAAGGCTGCCTATGATGGTGCAAAGGGGAAGGATGTTTCAGTTTCTAAAGGGATGCTAAAATGAAGCTTCTATGGGTAGAAATAGAGACATTAAGTGTTAGAAGTGTCAAGGAGTTGGTCATATTAGTAAGGAGTGTCCTAATAGGAGGACTATGACCATACGAAATGGTAAGGTAGTGACAGATGATGAAGAGAGGGAGAATAAGAGTAGTAGTGATGATGAAAGTGATGAGATGCCCGAATTGGAAGCTGGTAGTGATGGGATTATTGAGGAGTCAATTAAAGGAGATATACTTGTCATAAGGCATACTCTTAATACTAAAATGAAGGAGGATTGTCACGAGCAAGAAAGGGACAACTTGTTTCACACAAGATGTCATGTCCAAGGCAAGGCGTGTAATGTGATTATTGATAGTGGGATTTGCACTAATGTTGTGAGTACTCTCTTGGTTAGTAGATCAGGCTGCCTACCATACCCCACCCTCATCCATTCAAGCTTCAATGGCTTAATGATTGTGGTGAGGTTAAGGTAAACAAGCAAGCTATTATTTCCTTTTCTATTGGTAAATATCATGATGAAGTGTTGTATTATGTAGTGTGATACAAACCAAACTAGCACAAGCAGTCTTGATGATGGAGAACCTACTAGTTCAAGGAATCCTAATCCAATAAGAGTCCTAACTCAACTAGGAATCCTAATCTTGCAAGGAGTCCTAATAATATTAGGAGTTCAAGCAATGAAAGGAATCCTAATTCAACTAGAAATCCTAATTCAACGAGGAGTCCTAGTTCGATTTTAGATTACAAGTCAATAAGCTTATCCAAGACATTTGGGCTAAGGACACATCAAGGCTTGAAGAATTGGATTTAAGTTCAAGGCTCATTAATCTAATTCAGTTTATTGGGCTTGAATAAACCTAATTGGGCTTAAAACGATAAAAATAGTTGAATTGTAGCATATGAAGACTTTGGAACTAACTTGCCTTATGTTTTGAGGCCCATCTATATGACTGATGTAAATTAGGATTTTATGACTTATGTTGGGCGGCCACACATGTATTTTATCCTAGTTAGGACTTTGTTTAAGTTATCTATTTTAGTTAGGAAGGTTATCTTTATCCTAAATCAGATGTAAATCTTTATTAGTTAAGATTTAGGATTTTTAAGGCCTATATAAGGCTAGTACGAATTCTGATGTAATTAATTAAGTTGAATTTGAGTAATAATTGGTTATTAGACCTAAGAGTTGTTTTGCTTTTGTCTTTGTGTTCTTGTGTAGAATGCATGCTTAAGACACATTCAAGTAGATTGATCATCTTCTTGTGGAGTGTTTCGAAATTGGGATTTAGGAACAAGTTTTGTAAATTCTAATTCTTGATCATCTTTCTAAGAAATCTGTTCTCTAACCTTTCTTAAGGGTTGAACCAAATTAGTTCTTAGGGTTTTCATGTTAATGTGTTGGGGCTCTAGAAATCAAAACGGGTTCTCAAGCTTATTCATTGAGATTCCACATCATTTAGTGTAAGAGCTTTAGCTCTATATCAGATTTTATCCTTTCATATTTTCATTAGTCAATTCTAATTTCTTGTGTTTCTTTGTTCTTTCTTTTAATTTAATAAAGTCAATTGTTAAAGTTCTAAACTTAAAAAAATATTTTGGTATTTTAATCTTTTCCTTTTTATTGTTCATTCATTAAGATTAGTTAGTTTCTATTACATCTTGTTCTTACGTTTTTTATTGTATTTTGGCTTAATCTTGTTCATTAAGTCTAGTTTTGTCTTCTTCTTTTCATGCCATTTTAATTCTGATTCATTTTGAGTGTTAATGTAACGCCTGCATTTTCTCATCATACATATTATGTGCATTTACATTTAATCATTGGGCATATGATGGTATATTAATAATATTTTTATTTTATGAGAATAGATATATATTAATTATAAGTAGAGAATAAGAAGCATGATATTAGATTATTAATTTAGATAAGTTGATTAAGTACTTGGGTTATGTGTATTAAGCCTTAAGACTTAATTGAACCAATAGTTGAAGGTTGAATAAATAGATTGGACTTAAAAGATACAATTAAAAATTAGTACCTATGTATGGTTAGTAAGAATTAACTTGGGATGATAAAACTAATTTTAGTAGGTGGTGGCATTGAGAGATGAATCTTGGAAATTGGAACCATGAGCAAGCTCATTTCACCTCTTCATTTCTGTAAAGTTCGTACATGGCCAAAAACACAAAATTTGGAACAAGAGAGAGGAGTGAAATACCTAGAAAAACTTAAAATTAAGATAGGGTTTTACTATGGATGTGAAGTTTTATGTTTATGACGATGTTTTGTTAGCCACATTACAAGTAAAGCCTTTGATTGGAGATAAAATTAAAGATGCACAATGTGAAGATTCTTATTTGCAAAAGATGAAGGGTAGAGTACAAGAAGGAAAGAATACACAATTTGTGTTGAAAGATGATGTGTGTTATTGAATAGAAATTGTGTATGTGTACCTGATGTAAGGGATTTGAGAAAGGAAATCATGCATGAAGCGCACTATGCACCTTATGCAATGCATCCTGGAAGTACAAAATTGTACAAAAATTTGAAGCCTTATTATTGGTAGCCGACAATGAAGAAGGATGTGGCAGAATTTGTGAGTATGTCAGCAGTGAAAGGAGAGCACCAAGCACCTGCAGGTAAACTTCATTCTTTATCTATACTTATATGGAAGTGGGACAAGATTACTATGGATTTTGTTATGGGATTGTTGCATACATTTAACAAGCATGATGCTATTTGGGTAATTATTGATCGACTTACTAAATGTGCTCATTTCTTACCTGTGAAGCAAACAGATTCACTTGATAAGCTTGTTGAATTGTATATTTCTGAGATTGTTAGATTGCATGGTGTGCCTATATCTATTGTATCAGATAGGGATCCTAGATTTACTTCTTGTTTCTAGGAGAGTTTGCAGAAAGCATATGGTACTAAGCTTCATTTCAGTATAGCTTTTTATCCTCAAATAGATGGGCAATCAGAAAGAACTATTCAGACATTAGAAGATATGATGAGGGCTTGCGCACTCGAGTTCAAGGGTAACTGGGATGATTACTTACCACAGATGGAATTTGTGCAGTTTTCATTCTAGTATTAGTATGGCTCCATATGAAGCTTTGTACGGGAGGAAATGTAGAAGTCCAGTATGCTGGAATGTTAAAGGTTTAAGACAGCTTGAAGGTCCAGAATTGGTACAATAAACAATGGATAAAGTAGATATAGTTAAAAAGAATTTGAAAGTAGCACAAGATAGACAAAAGAGTTATGCTGATTTGCACTAAAGGGAAATGGAATATATTGTGGGTGATAAAGTTTTCTTGCGGGTATCACCATGGAAAGGAATATTAAGGTTTGGTAAGCAAGGGAAATTGAGTCCGAGGTATACAGGACCTTATGAAATTATTGAAAGAGTTGGACCATTGGCATATAGGTTAGCATTACCTACAAAGTTGTCTTCTATTCATGATGTTGATATAGATAAGATCGTAGTCATATTATTCAAGAGCGAGAGATAGAAATCACAGAAAAGTTGACATATATGGAAGAACCGATAGAAATTCTTGATCGAAGGGTTAACAAATTGAGAAATAAAGACATTCCTATGGTCAAGATTAAGTGCAGTCATCATTCACCAAGAGAAGCAACTTAGGAAGTGGAAGAGCATATGAGACAAAAGTATCCGCATCTATTCCATAGTAATGTTGGTGAGTTGTTAAAATTTCGGGGATGAAATTTCTTAAGGAGGGTAGAGTTGTAACGCCTGCATTTTCTCATCATACATATTATGTGCATTTACATTTAATCATTGGGCATATGATGGTATATTAATAATATTTTTATTTTATGAGAATAGATATATATTAATTATAAGTAGAGAATAAGAAGCATGATATTAGATTATTAATTTAGATAAGTTGATTAAGTACTTGGGTTATGTGTATTAAGCCTTAAGACTTAATTGAACCAATAATTGAAGGTTGAGTAAATAAATTGGACTTAAAAGATACAATTAAAAGTGAGTACCTATGTATGGTTAGTAAGAATTAACTTGGGATGATAAAAAGAATTTTAGTAGGTGGTGGCATTGAGAGATGAATCTTGGAAATTGGAACCATGAGTAAGCTCATTTCACCTCTTCATTTCTCTAAAATTCGTACATGTCAAAAACTCAAAATTTGGTACAAGAGAGAGGAGTGAAATACCTAGAAAAACTTAAAATTTAGATAGGGTTTTACCAACTATTGAAGGAGCCAAGCTAAAGCTAAAAGATTTGAGCAGACTAGCAACCCAAAAGCTGAAATTTGTGAGTTGTTACTTGAGTATTATCAATTTATCATTAGGATTCTTGATTATAAATTGGGAAAAATTCAATTGAATGATTTCATAGAGATTAAGCTTGATTTAAGTTTAAGTATATCATGACAGAAAACTGTCAAAATTCCAGCAACCTTGAGGTTCTGTATTTTCGGTATAACATGCGTTATATAAGTCCAAATTAAGCTTAATTGGTGTCTATGGAAATTTTGAAGAGTCCTCTATAACTTTGTAGTTTTGTGATTTTCCTATTGTTGCCGTTTTGGTTGCTTAAATTGAGCAAACAGATTGCTGCTTGGGTACAACTAGCTGTATGACCCTTGCTCAGTAATTTGGGGATAATTAAATCTGTAGAAGTCGGAATTGAGTAATTCTTCTTGGAGATAAAACTAGACACATAAAATTATATGTCTATTTAATACGAGATTTTTTATTAAGCCAATTTTTCCTAGAAATAAATATACTTTGGTACTAAATTCTATCCAGAAAACAGAGATGTTGGAGATTAGTTTTATGCTATTTATTTGATGTTAATTTGAGTTAAATTGGTATATAGCCAGATGGAACATGTTTATATGATATTAAAACAGTAATTGAGAGTCTTAGAGGAAAAGTTAGACCTATGAATTAGAGAGGGGATGATCTTGTAATGCATTAGAAC
The DNA here is from genome assembly GCF_019578655.1 of Ricinus communis. NCBI lineage: Eukaryota > Viridiplantae > Streptophyta > Magnoliopsida > Malpighiales > Euphorbiaceae > Ricinus > Ricinus communis. The sequence continues at coordinate 21,665,750 of NC_063256.1, forward strand.
TAGCATTTCATGAATATATGGAATATGCATGAAATGTGAATTGATGAATGTGTTAACAGGAACTCAAAGGCTTGGAAAGGAAGTTATGGAGAAAGGAGGTTCTCCTATGTTGAAGGAATAAGTGTATTTTGAGTAAGTAAATAGTTAATATTTGCTATATTCATATATTTAATCAAATGTTCCACGAATGGTTGTGTTTGCTTAACATTGTGTTATGTTTGAATGAATGAGATGGAAATGATTGGTGTTGAGTGGAACAATTGTTATTGCCGCCACTGCATTTATTGCAAATGGTAATGTTGAAGACCCTATTAGAAGATGAGTGCCCAAATACTCCTGGGATTTTGATGAATTCATGTTGAACCATGCCAAAAGGGAGACTAGGCTTAGCAAGATGCAAGGCATGCTAGGGATCAAAGGGTTAGACTCGACCTATGATTTCGAAGAGCTAGTCTTGATGGGTGTAGAAAAGTTGCCTGCGAAGTTTAGGATGCCCAAGATGACTAAGTTCAATGGGACTGGTCATCTAAAATTTCATCTAAAGCTGTATGTTACTATCATGGGAACTACTTAGCTAAGTAGGACCCAAATTGTTAAGCTATTTGTATTGTCCTTAGATGGACCCACTGTAAACTAGTATCATGGATTAGAGAAATCTGCCAAAGTTAAATGTCACGATTTATATAACTCTTTTGTCAAGTAATTCGACTACAACACTCATTTGTAACTGTCAATCGGGGACCTTGAGTCCACCAAGCAAAAGCCAAATGACTGATTCTCTGATTTCTTAATTAGGTGGACGAATAAGGCAGGGTTAATGAAGAAGAAGCCCTCTGAAAAGGACCATGTTCGCATGGTGGTCCAAAATGTTCTTCCTTAGGATGGTTCGAAAGGCTTCTAATGATGAATCCAAAGACTTTCACAGACCTATATGATGACGGGCTTTAGGTCGAAGAGACAGAGAATGACAAAAGAAAGACTATACAAATCAATGGAAGGTCGAATTACTGGGTTGGTAGGAGTAGGAACCTAGATGTGAATGCTTTGAAGCAACCGAGAAAGTCTCCAACTTCAAGCAACCTCTCTTAAAGATCTTTCAGAGTAGTGCAAAATGGTATGCTCCAACCAACCACCTTTAAAAACCCACCTAACCTTAATGCACCTGACTACAAACCTAACACTTATTGTAAATTCCACCAAGCTACAAACCTACCACACAAATACCTACATTAGGATCAAGCATGAAATTCAAGACCTTATTTACGTCGGAAAACTAATCGATCTAGACCATCCCAGCATTAAAAGAAGCCCCCTACCAAATTATAATAATACACCACCCTCGAACCAAGTATCCATGATCCCCCTTTATTTTTCAATGAAAAGGCGGTTATGAACCTTCACCTAGCTTGGGGCACCATTATCCATGGTGTTCTAATATCTAAAAAGGAGCGAGAAACTCAAGACCCAATCACTAAGAAATGGTCCTAACCCTCATAATGGCTAATATTGGGAGTTTCACTAGGATTTCAGGCATGAGACGGATCAACGTAACCATCTCAAGCATAAAATTCAAGGCTTAATAGACTACGAGGAATTGCAAGTTGAGCAGCTTTCTCTATATGAATGTGAAGACTTGCTAGGGCAGCCTTTGGGCAAATTTGATTTCAAAGTCTATTATTAAAGGCCTCCTTCGACTGACATTCAGATTGAAGATATTATGCCAAGTGGTTAGGGATCAGATGACGATAATCAAATGGCTGGTGAGTCTTGCCTTCTAGAGGGATGGAAGGAGGTTGAGAAGAAATAATTATGGCGAATAGACATCTGGTACAACTTCAGGGATGAATGTAAGATTCAAGATAGTGGAGAAAAAGATATCTAGGTAGACCATGACTTTGACAAAGAAGCCGAGCAAGTGGGTAAGGGTGAAAAAACAAGGGTACAAGAGTTGAAGCAAGTCGAGAAAGCACTTGAAGAAAGGGATAAAGGGTTGTTCGAGCAGTTGGAGAAGGATAAGAAAACGACCGATATCTGGCATCGACTAGTGCACTCATTGGATCATAGAAAGGCTCTGATCCAGTCCTTATTTAGTATAATTATCAGCATAACAGCTACCCTTGAGGAAATCATCAAAATGGCAATTGACAAAACTGTTAGAGTATGCCCTAAAGAAAGAGTTATCAGATTATCTGTGTTAATTTATACATCATAATTGATGGCATACAATTATGCTAAAGACATTGTTCAACTCTAATGGTACGAGTAGTAAGGTATTATCAAGGAATTATCCAAACCATTAGAGATGAACACCATGGAACGTAAACATAAATGTAAAAGAAATTATAAATTGAGTTTATAATGATGAGGTTCCTATTACATATGTTTCTAAAATTTATTTATAGTTGATGTTTGATCATGAATTAGATATTGATCGTTGGATATTGATCAAACATTTGAGACTACCATAATGCATTATCACTTACTTATAAAGTAAGCAATATGTCTCATAAGGTTGTGGAATAGATACTCCGAGATAAGCATATGAGTGCTTGTTACAAGAATAAGTTCATTCAACATGACCCAAGTGTCTATGGAAAATACTTTTATTAAAATCATGTAAGACATGATCCTTAGACTTGAGATAAAAATATATTATCTTATATGAGGATTACTGTACTTTGATGCTATCTTATGTTCTCCTATCCATGGAGCACTTTTCATTAGGTATAATAAGGGTCATATGAAGATAATAAGTTATCAATATAGAATTCACTGCCCAAGCTAATATGTCATGGATCTTATTCTCATGATTCTTGATATGCTTTAATATGGAAATCCTTGGCCAAGGTTGATACGAACCAAACTAGCACAACAGATCATACACCAACAAGGAGTCTTGATGATGCAAATCCTACTAGCTCAAGGAATTCTAATCCAATAAGGAGTTCTGACTCAACTGCGAATCCTAATCCTACAACAGTCCTGATGATATTAGGAGTTCAAGCAATGAAAAGAATCCTAATTCAACTAGGAGTCCTAGTTCGATTCAAGTTGCAAGTCAATGAGCTTATCCAAGATATTTAGGCTAAGGACACATCAAGGCTTGAAGAATTGGATTTAAGTTTAAGACTCATTAATCTAATTCAGTTTATTAGGCTTGAATGAATTTAATTGGGCTTAAAAGGACCAAAGAAGCTGAATTCGAGCATATAAAGACTTTGGGCGTAACTTGGCTTATGTTGTGAGGCCCATCTATATGACTTATGTAAATTAGGGTTTTATGGCTTATTTTAGGCGACTACACATGTATTTTAACCTAACTAGGACTTTATTTAAGTTATTTCTTCTAGTTAGTAAGGTTATCTTTATCTTAGATGAGATGTAAATCCTTATTAGTTAAGATTTAGGGTTTTCTAAGGCCTATATAAGGCTAGTATGAATTTTGATGGAAAATTTAAGTTAAAGTTGAATGATAATTGATATTTTTAACTTAAAGCTTCTTTGCTTTGTCTTTGTGTTCTTTTTTGAATGCAAATCTTACTTATCAAGGAGTTGATCTATCCTTATGGCGTACTTGGAATTGGGGTTTAAGGGACTTAGGTTTCCTTAGGTTCTAATTCTTGATCATTTTTCTAAGGAATATGTTTTCTAATCTTTCTTAGGGGTTGAACCGAATTGGTTCTTGGGGTTTTCATGCTAATATGTTAGGGGTCCACAATTCAAAAGGCGTTCTCAAGCTTATTCACGAAGGTTCCATATCAAAGGCTGTATAAATGAAGATTATGAAAAGTTTTCACAGATCTTATTCAAGATGTTATATGAAATTATCAAGAACAAATATGATTGGTTCAATTATAGAGTTGACACTTGCCTCCATGCTCTATGAATTAATTGGAATAAAAGTATAATGAAAGGATTGAATTACATTATAAGATTGTTCACTGGAAAGGTTGGTTAAAGCACTTTAATCATTCTTACACATTTGGGTGGTCATGATGCATTGCTGGATGGCGATCTTGAGCTATGAATATAGATTAAGTTACATTAGAGAATTAGTATTGAATTAAAAGAGTTTAATTCATAATCTATAGTCATTGCCAATATGTTAGGAACCTTTTGGATGACATATAAATAGGCTTTAAGTGATGATTAAAATGAGGCTTTAAGCACTCGACTTAAGCTCTTATATATTGGGCCTAATTAAAGATTAATTAATTAAGAGCTAATGGGCTTATAATGTGTTTATTATCCATCTATTAGTTCTTATATTAATAAAAGTCCATTTAGGATAACCAAGCCCAAATTAAAATAAGTGAGTGTTTTTTTAAAAATCCTAAACCATTAAGGACTTTAACTAAAAGCCATATGTATAGAAAGAGATGCATATGGTGCTGCTAGGGTGGGGGCATATCTAAAACAGAAAAACATTTTCTTTAGAAGAAGAACCAAGGTGAATCAATGAATAAGACTAATTGATTCATCCCCTTGCTTGGAACTAGCATTCAATCTCCAATATTTCTTCTCAATCTCATAAAAGTGGTTTAGTGAGATCTTTGCACAGAATCTTGTGTGAATCACCAAAAGAGGCTGGTCACTTGAGTAGACAAAGCAAGAAGTATTCCTTGGATTGGCCAAAAACTCCCTTTGTAAGCCTTCTCCATCTTTTGCTTGTTTTCTATTGAATGACTATCTTAATTAATGAGAACTTGGTGGGAATTGTAAAAAATTTTAATTGCTTCTGTTGCGCCTTTTCTTAAATTTAATTTCAATTCCCAACAGAAACCACCGGAATAATGACTTTCTCGAATGAAGACCTACAACTAGAGGGAAGAGACCATAACTAGGCTCTCTACATCGCAACAGAGGTGAAAGGGAAAAGAAACCCATATGTGAAGGTGGATGATGGGTGAACCATCAATGGGTGATTTGGTCTTTAATTTTATTGTTTAATGGGCTACTCCCTATAAATACATTATAAATATTTCTACACATCAAACACTACAGCATGTGAGTTCCGCCTTAATGTAGCCTATTTTATTAAAGCTCGGTCCATACTTAGAGTTCTTAACCTAACTTGCTGATTAATTATATACAAGGCCACCTAGTATAGCCAAATTACAAGTTATGCTTTAATTTCGAGCCTATAAGCCTTTAAGCCTAATAGACTATTTATTTATGAAAAGGCTCAATTTAGTGATCTAATTCTAAATATGGCCTAATTTAATCTAACTAAAGCATGGCAAAGCCCATCAAGTCTACGTTGATTCTAAGGCCCAATTACCATCTTAGTTAAGCTAATGGATTATAGTTTTCATGGCAAGTAAAATTTAAGGCCTACTATCTATGTGTTAATTTTAATTAGATAATCACATAACAAATATTTAGCACCCATCACAAATAATAAAAAAAGAGTAAAGAGCAGAAAGTGAATATAGCTAGTACGAACTGCCTACAATAAAAATATTAGAAAGAAAACCATAAAACTAAGTTACAGTACATGAAATTGCCAAAACATACATCAAAAACTTGAAAATGAGCTTAATATTATGCACAGCCGATCGGTTCAGGGTGAGGAGCCCATCAGCTAAACGTAAAGTTGAATCGGTTCAACGCATAGCGGAACCGGCTCTACATTGAGCTGATTGGCTCTAGGAGGCTTAAGGTGGATTTTTGCAGTTTTCTTCAATTTCTCACTCCTAAAGCCGATTTTCATATGCATAGTGATACGTAACCTCCAAAAATAAGCTTGAGAACCCCTTTTAAATGGCGGACCCCAAGACATTAACATGAAAACCCCAAGAACCAATTCAGTTCAATCCTTATAGAAGATAAATTTCTTAGAAAGATCATACAGAATTAGAGCCTAAGGAAAACTAAGTCCCTTAAATCCCAATTCCAAGTACACCACAAGGATAGATCAACCATTTGTTTTCACTCTCTAAAACACTCTTTTTATTTTCACTCTCTAAAGCACTCTTTTTATTTTCCAACTCTTTTTTCTCAGCCTCTGCTCTTATTCTTCCATTTTGCATTGGTCTTCATACACTTCTTTTACTGAAAGTGGTGCAAGTATAGTCTTTCTTCCATCCTTAGTGAATGAATACCTATTGAGGTACCCATCATGCATCGCCCTCCTATCAAATTGCCATGGTCTCCTAAGCAAAATATCACTAGCATGCATAAGTACTACATCGCACAACACCTCATCATGATATCTACCAATAGAAAGAGAAATAATTGCTTGCTGGTTTACCTTAACCTTACCACAATCATTAAGCCATTAAAGCTTATATGGGCGTGGGTGTGGTATGGTAGGCAGCCCCAATCTACTAATCAATATAGTATTTACAATATTAGTACAACTCCCACTATCAATAATCACATTACACGCCTTGCCTTATACATGAATATTTGTGTGAACCAAGTTGTCCCTTTGTTGCTCATGACAATCCTCCTTTTGATAGTATATCTCACACACACAACTCACATGTTTAACACTAAAAGAAAATCAATTAAAACGATACGACAAGTAGAAGATAAAACTATACTTAATGAACAAGATTAAGTCTAAGAACAATAAAACACGTAAGAACAATATGTAATGGAGAATAACTAATCTTAATGAAAGAATAACAAAAAGGACAAAATTAAAATACTAAACTGATATTTTTTTTTTAATTTTAGAACTCTAATAATTGACTTAAAGAAAGAACTAATAACAAGAATCGAATTACAAGAAAGAAAAATGAAATAAGAAATTAGAATTTAATAATGAATAGATAAAAGGATAAAACCTGATCTAGAGGCAAAGCTCTGATACTAATGATACGGAACCTCTATAAATAAGCTTGAGAACCCCTTTTTCATTATGGACTCCTAACACATTAATATGAAAACCTCAAGACCAATTCGGTTCAACCTCTAAGAAAGGTTAGAAGACAGATTGCTTAGAAAGATAATGAAGCATTAGAACCTAAGGAAAACTAAGTCCCTTAAACCCCAATTCCAAGTACGCCACAAGGATATATCAACTCCTTAATAAGTAAGATTTTGCATTCAAACAAGAACACAAAGGCAGAGCAAACAAGCTTTAAGGTAAAAATACCAATTACCATTGAACTTTAACTTTTTAATTCGTTACATCAAAATTCGTACTAGTCTTATATAGGCATTAGAAAACCCTAAATCTTAACTAATAAGGATTTACATTTGATCTAGGATAAAGATAACCTTCCTAACTAAAAGAGATAACTTAAACAAATTCCTAATTAGGTTAAAATATATGTGTGGGTGGCTGCCCAAAATAAGCTATAAAATCCTAATTTACATAAGTCATATAGATGGGCCTCATAACATAAGCTAAGTTAGGTCCAAAGTCTTCATATGCTCTAATTCAGCTTCTTTGGTATTTTTAAGCCTAATTAGATTCATTCAAGCCCAAATAAATTGAATTAGATTAATGAAATTCTTCAAGCTTTGATGTGTCCTTAGCCCAAATGTCTTAGATAAGCTTATTGACTTGTAATTTGAATCGGACTAGGACTCCTAGTTGAATTAGGATTCTATTCGTTACTTGAACTCCTAATATCATTAGGATTCCTTGCTGGATTAGGATTCCTAGTGGAGTGAGGACTCCTTGTTGGATTAAGATTCCTTGAACTAGTAGGATTTGCACCATCAAGACTCCTTGTTAGAGTAGGATTCAATGTGCTAGTTTGGTTCATATTATAGAGAGCAAAAAAATTCACTTAGATAATGTATAATTAATAAAAAAATGGAAACATAATCTAATTATGTATAATATTATCTAGTCAAACTCAAAACGCAATCAAATCAGCTTCAAAACCCTAAGTGTCTTGTTATGAAATTCAAAATCCAATAAAATCAACATGTTAAACAGGAAAAAGTTCTAATCTAATAATGTATTTATGTTTAACAAACATTAAAAGACATTACTAATATGTTTCTATAATAAAAAATATATATATAAGAAGCAATTGGAGAAGAGATGTTGATGATGTGTATATAGGGGGAACCCTTAAGTTGTCACCGTTGGTTGTCGTCCTGCAAGTCTCAAGAGATGAGGAAGCTCTTAAGTCAAAGAGGGGATGGGAATCCAGTTCTGCTTTTTAGGATTCTAAAAAAGTTTATATCGCTCTTTAATAGGTGTCCTAGTTTAGGAGTTCTTTCTTAGTGACTTTCTAGCGACTACTGTACAGATCGATGTACCTAGAATGTTTAATTAGTGTTTTAATGCTAAGCTCTGCCCACCCTAATCCTAGGCCACACTATTCTATTTATAGGAGTAGGGTTAGGAAATCCTAGGAAGTACTGATAATTATTCAATTATTGCTAAGCTCTGCCCACCCTAGTCATAAGCAATTTAAGATTTTTCTCAATTCCACCAAGGGTCTCATTGATTAAGATAGTCATAACAGACAAAACAAGCAAAAAGTGGAGAAGGCTTACAAAGGGAGTATGCTACTGATCCAAGGAGTGCCTTTTACTTAATTGATACTTGATTCTTCAAAGATGATTGATGCACTTCAAAGTTACTAAAGTGACTAGCCTTATTTGGTAATCCACACAAGCTTTTAAGCAAAGATCTCATTAAATCACTTCTAGGGGAATGAGAAAAGATGTTGAAGATTTAATGCTAGTCCCAAGCAAAAGGATGAATCAATTAATCTTATTGATCGATTCACCTAGGGTATGTATCTTAAGGAAAGCAAATTTCCCTCCTAGATGTGCAACCAAACTTTCAACCTTACTGGCCCATAAGCATCTCTTTCTATATATATGGCCTTTAGTCAAAGTCCTTAACTGTTTAGGATTTCTACAAAACCTTAACCTACTTTTAAGTTGGGCTTTGTTATCTTAATTTGACTTTAATTAATATAAGAACTAATTCATGGATAATAAACCCCTTCATAAGCCCATTCTATAAAGCCCATTAGCTCTTAATTAATTAATCTTTAATTAGGACCAATATATATGAGCTTAAGCCTAAAGCTTGAAGCCTCATTTTAATCTTCACTCAAAGTCTATTTTTTAGGTAACCCAAAAGGTTCCTAACATGTTGGTAATGAATATAGATTATGAATTAAACTCCTTCAATTCAATGTTAATTCTCTAATGTAACTTAATATCTATTCATAAACTAAGATTGGCATCTAGCAATGCATCATGACCACCCAAATGTTCAGGAATGATTAAAGTGCTTTAGTCAACCTTTACAAGGAACAATCTTACAATTAATTCCATCCTTTATCCCAATTGATTCATAAAGCATGGATATAAATGTAAACTTTATAATTGAACCAATCATTTTGTTCCTAATAATTGTATATAACATATTGAATAAGATCTATTAAACACTTTTCATAATCTTCATTCAAACAACCTTGGCCTAGAATTTCCATGTTAAAGCATATCAAAAATCATCAGGATAAAGTCCTATGACATATTACCTTGGCAATGAATTTTTTATTAATAACTTATTATCCTTATATGACTCTTTCTATATCAATGACTATCCCTTGGGCGCTCTATAGATAGGAGAACATAAGATAGCATAAGAGTATAGTAATCCTCATATAAGATAATACATTGTTATCTCAAGTCTAAGGATCATGTTTTACATAATTACTACAAGAGTATTGTCCATCGACACTTGGGTAAATTCCATATGGACCATACAGTAGGGTTGTGTTCAATGAACTTGTTCTTGTAACAAGCACCCATATGCTTGTCTCAAAATCACTATTCCTCAACTTTATGAGATAGATTGCTTATTTTATAACTAAGTGATAACACATTCTGGTAGTCTCGAGCATTTGATCAATATCTAATGATCAAAATCTAATTCTTGATCAAACATCGACTATGGACAAAATTTAGGAATGTATACAATAAGAATTGTATCATTATAAACTCGCTTTATAATTTCTATTACATCTGTGTTTACATTCCATGTTATTCATCTTTAACGGTTTGGAATATTCCTTGATAATACCTTACACACTGCATCTATTGTAGAGTCGAACAATGTTCTTAGTATAATTATATTCCATCAATTATGATGTATAAATTAACACAGATCATCTGACAACTCTTTACCTTTAAGGCAGACACTAATATAAGGAGCTTGATAGATGCAAATCCTACTACCACAACGAATCCTACTCCAACAAGGAGTCTTGATGATACAAATCCTACTAGCATAAGGAATTCTAATCCAATAAGGAGTCCTGACTCAACTAGGAATCTTAATCATACAAGGAGTCCTGATGATATTAGGAGTTCAAGCAATGAAAGGAATCCTAATTCAACTAGGAGTCCTAGTACGATTCAAATTGCAAGTTAATGAGCTTATCCAAGACATTTGGGCTAAGGACAAACTAAGGCTTGAAGAATTGGATTTAAGTTTAAGGCTCATTAATCTTATTCAGTTTATTAGGCTTGATTGGATTTAATTAGGCTTAAAAAGACCAAGGAAGCTGAATTGGAGCATATGAAGACTTTAGGCCTAACTTAGCTTATATTATGAGGCCTATCTATATGACTTATGTAAATTAGGGTTTTATAGATTATTTTAGGAGGCCACACATGTATTTAACCTAACTAAGACTTTGTTTAAGTTATCTCTTTTAGTTGGTAAGGTTATCGTTATCTTAGATGAGATGTAAATCCTTATTAGTTAAGATTTAGGGATTTCTAGGGCCTATATAAGGCTAGTACGAATTTTGATGTAAAAATGAAGTTGAAGTTGAATGATAAATTATTAGAATTCCTAGTTGAGTCAAGACTCCTTATTGGATTAGAATTCCTTGAGCTAGTAAGATTTGCATCATCAAGACTCCTTGTTGGAGTAGGATTCATTGTGCTAGTTTGGTTCTTATCACTTTGTAGTTCAGAAGTCATACTTCCTAGCATTATACAAACAACTTGGTCATCATCTTTTTGACGCTTGTTGCACTTTTGGACCACCTCCTCGGTGCATCTATGGCAGGGAGATGCAATAGAGATGCATCTAGCACATTAAGCTTCTTTCCATGTTTGAGAACAATTCTCATATTGCGATGCCAATCAAGAATGTTCAGCCTAGTAAGCTTATTAGTGTTAAGGATTCTACGCAAAGATAGATTGCCACTCATATTTTCTTAGAACCTTTCGATATAAAGATAAATGAATATCAATTAATTTATACAAGTAACTAATAAAGGTCTTGCAACCAGTTATTTAACTCCCACTATTTCTTATTACAAATCAATAGCCCTTACTATCAATTTGAGATGCTAACAATTTGGCTATCTTAATAGGCTAGAATACCATCTATTTTAATATGATCTTGAGTATGCCGAACAAACCATATTAAAATAAATTAGGTAGATAGTTATTTGTCAATTGTATCTCTATACAACTTCTAGATCAATTAGGCAACTACGGCGTTTGCTTAAGCATATTTTATAATGTTTTAAACGTCATATATATTTCACCTCATTCATGAGTATTCGCATCCGAATTATATAAGATAGTTAAGTAAGAGTCATCATTTAAAATAGAGAACATTTACATAAGATTTAAAGAAACCTTGACTTGCATTCAGAAGGAGTTAGATGAGAAAATAATTTTACAAATGAGAGAAAGTTAGAGAAAGGCAAATCCTTATTTCAAAAATACCAAATTAAAGCTTTCACCTTTTTTAACACAATCTATCATATGATAAATTTAATTAAACTTATATAAAGCATGTAAAAGAATCAAGATAGCATAATTGAAGATATTTAATCATTGCATGCAATTAGGACTAAATGGGCTAAGAAGAATTAAAATAATTTCAAAAAAAAGAAAATTTTCTTATTTTAGAGTATAATTTTTGGTGAAAATAAAAATTAGGATATAAGGTCAACCTTTGACTAAACAAACTAGGATTTCGAATCCGATAATGAAAGAAATCCCAAGTTCTTTGTTCTATTCCATACAACTAAGGATCAAATCAAATTAAGTTAAATACAAGGATAGACAAATAACATAAAAGAAAGAAAAGACGTGAACGATGAGTCTATGTTTGCTAGCATTAGTCTTAATAAGTCCGCGAATTTTTTGAAAGAACTCATAACTTGATTACCTGCAAGGTAGGAAACTGAAATAATATGCAGACTAGCCTCAAATATTCGGTTGCATGCAGTTCTTGGACTATAAGCCATATCTGAATAAATAAATACACAAAGATTCATAAACTAAATTCAAAATAAGAACTAGAGAGGAGTTGACTGGTCAACAACTTTCGGAGTCCTAAATTTTATGGCCTCGCTTAATGAAAACAAGGAGAAAATCGGGTAGGTCAACCTGATAACACTCTCACCCAAATTACTTAATTATATCTGTTCCAAACATCAAAAGTGCGCATGCTCACTTATATTATGCTTGGAGTAATCGAAAACAACATGATTTCTCACTTGCCCGCATGGATCTTACATCTCGTCTTGCTTGATTATGAAGTCACGCTCTAATGCCAGCCACTATTCAAGCTTATCAATTGCATTCCTGTTATCCTAACGTTGATCCTTGTGTCATCAATAGTCCTCATGGCTAGAGGAACAACGAATGATAGAGATCCTAATGGTGCAAATCCTGAACCAGAATATATATGAGTGCCTCAATTCTCGTCATTACCTTTCCTTGAAAAGTGTCATCTACAATTTGGAGCATGGTATCAATACTCGATCAAATTATTTTCTTTTTTTGCATTTTTCTAAGCATTGGATCGGTGCCTATGATTGCCGCTTCCATGCGCTTTTATTCAATAGACGTCTTTATTCTCTCTAAATAAAACCAAACCGTCAAAGTAGATAGAGACGTTCAAAAGAGACAAACAAAAAAGATAAATAAAATGAGAAAATAGGTAGGATTTTGGATCCTAAGTAAGTTCTTTGTTCTTTTCCATGCGGCTAAGCATAAGGATCAAATCGAATTCATTTAAACATAATAGTAGACAAAGAATATAAAAGAAAGAAAGGACGTGAGCTATAAGTCTAGGTTCGCTAGCGCGAGCATTGATAAGTTTGCAAAGTTCTTGATAGAACCTATAACTTGATTTCCCTCAAGGTAGAAAACTAAAATAATATGCTCATTAGCCTCAAATATTTGGTTGCATGCAGTTTTTACAGTGTGAAAGCCCTCATTTCACAAGAAGAAGAAACTACAAGCTAAATATGAATAAATAAATAAATAAAGATGACTAAGCTATAGTCTAATCAAGAACTATAGTGAGGTCGATTGGTTAAAAACTCTGTAGTCCTAAATTTCATGAGTTAGCTCAACGAACACAAGGAGAAATTAGCGTGGGCCTATCTGATAACACTCCGATCCAAATTACTTCATTATATGCGTCCTAAATATTAAAAGCACATATTCCCGCTTGTATTACGCTTGGATTAATAAAAAGTAACATAATTTCTCCCTTACAGACGTGGATTTGCATCTCATCCTACTATATAATCAAGTCATGCCCCAATGACACCAGTCAAGCTTGTTAATTATGTTCTATAATTCCTTACACTGATCCTTATGTCATCAGGAGTGCTCGTGCCTAAAAGAACAAGGAATGATGAAGGTCCCAATGGTGCAAATACTGAATCAGAATATTGGCACGTTCCTCGATTTTCGTTGTGCCCTCTTTCCTCCAAAAGAATAAGAAACTACAACCTAAATATGAATAAATACATAAAGAAAGTGGAATAAACTAAACTCAAATCAAGAACCAAGAAAGAGTCGACTGGTCAACAAATCTCATAGTCCTAAATCTTTTGAGCCAACTTAATGAAAGCAAGGGGAACTTTACATTGGCCTACCTAATAACACCCTGGCTCAAATTACTTCATTATATGCATCCCAAGCATCAAAACGTGTGCATTCTTGCTTGTATTGTGCTTGAATTAATTACAACTAACATGAAGTCTCCCTTACACTTGTGGATTTGTGTCTCGTCCGGCTTTATCATCTAGTCACGCCCTAATGCCACCAGTCAAGCTTGTTAATTGCGTTTGCATAATTCCTTATGTCAATCCTTGTGTCATCAGGAGTCAACGGGCCTAAAAGCACAAAGAATGATGGAGATCCTAATGGTGCAATACTGAATCAGAATATATGCACGTGGCTAGATTTTATCGCTCTCTTTCTTGCAAATGATTCATCTGTGATCATTTGGAGAATAAAATCAATACTCGATCAACTAATTTTCTTTCATCGCATTTGTCCAAGCATTGGATCTATGCCTATGATTGCCACTTCCACATGCTTTCTCTAAACACTCGTGTTTATGCTCATCAAATAAAATCAAACCCTCAATACTAGACAGAGATTAAAATGAGACGTAAAAAGAAAAGATGAACAAAATGAGAATATAGGTATGATTCAGATCTAATATGGAAAGAAATCACAAGTTCTTTATTCTTTTCCATATGGCTAGGCATACGGATCAAATCGAATCGATTTAAACACAAAGATAGATAAAGAACACAAAAGAAAGAACGGACGTGAGCAAAAAGTCTAGGTTGGCTAGCGCGAGTCTGGATATGTCTGTAAAATTAACTTTAACAGGGAAAACGGTCATTTACGCGAGTTCAAGGACTAGATTGTCAAATTTTTCAAAATTTATACCTACCCAATTGGTTCTGCATACAACCGAATCAGATCTACATAGAGCCGATCGGCTGAGCATATAACTGTATCGGATCTATATAGAGCTGGTCGGCTCTACATAGTACCGATTAGATATTTTCTAAAATCTGACACTCTCTTATGCATATTTTTTACTTAAAATGCTGAAATTAATGAAATATGTTTCTAAAATTGATTTGTGATATTTATTGGGATTCTTAAATATTTTTAGTATTAATTATTTGAATATAAAAGATTTTATTTTATTTTATTGGATATTAATCTGATAGAAGCAAAGGATTCAAATAATTAAATATTTATATGTTTCTCTAGGTTTCTCTTAGGGTTAGGGTTAGCTGCACTCTATAATTATTAAGCGATAGATATTAAGCTACACTTTAGAATTATTAGGGATTCATCTACGTTCAATAAATAATTAGCTATACACAAAGAGCTTTCTTTTAGTAAATTACTAAGAAAGAACTCTAGATTAGGAAACTTCTTTTTACGATAATAGTTTTTCTAGATTTCAAACAGAATTGGATTCTCAGCCGAACATCAATCTACAATGACAACCTGAGGGTTATTGTTATCACTGAATTTTTCACGTTAACATTTTTTGTAAGCTCGATGATGAGACATTTTAGTTGGTGGAATGCTCTTAAATGAATAACGCGTGTCAAACATATAAAAATCGCCTCAAGCATCGACCTAAATCCCTGGGACAAAAAAAAGAACCACACTTTTGCAAAGTTGTTAGGCTAATCTAACACTAGCGTGAGCTCAAGGCTGAGCTCGTGCAGGCTCGGGCTTAAGCTAGAGTGAGCTTATGTGAAACCTATATAAACCCCCCTTCCACCTTCACTTTCAATACATATTTTTACACTCTTCACATCCTTCTCTCTCTAACCTCTCTCTAAACAAACTCACTGCACTAAAACTTCTCTCTCTCTACATATAAAAACCTCACTAGACTCCTCCTCTAAATAGAAAGATGAACCCCTTTCACTCCCAAAAGATCCAAAAGAGTATTTTTGAAGGTTTTACACTCATTCTTTTTTAAAAACATCATTTTAATTTTACGTTCAAATCCATCACTTGAGGGTCAAACCTAATTTTATTTGATATTCGGTGCATATTTTATTTTAAAATTTTGTTTTCCATTTTTATTTTTATTTTTGTAAGGTGAACACACATGGGCTCAAACCTATACTTGCGTGAGTTCAACCTAGCCCCTTCGAATTTAAATTATTATTAGTACAAAATGTAGTCGTTTTGGAACTTTTAGGCTTCTAGAAGCTTGAACCCGAATGGGCTTAAACCATGCAAGCGAGAGTTCGACCTTAATAGCCTTGTGCATTATTATTTTTGTTTCATAATTGCATACTTTATTTATTAGATGTAGCACTTTATTCAACTACTTTGAGCCCTATAGGCCGTGGTTTATAATAATTTTTCCTAAGTGCCCCGATCTCACTAATCTCTTCTAGTTCTATTATCCTCCCATTTTCCATGCATGTTTAAATTCATGTTTAGGACCACCCCACATACAAATAAAGGATAAAATTGGACTTAGTAAATGATATGATCACCCCATATGCAAAAATAATAAAATGGAAGCTTACCAAAGTAAGCCCCCCGTGTCTCACATATTCTAACCTTAAATGCTAAGGCTAAAATGAATCTGACACTTAGATCAAGATTAATAGAAAATGCAAATGATGTAGGCACCAAGGCATGTCAAAGATAAAACCTAAGGCCCCAAAAAGCCTCCCAATTAGGACTAGTAAAGGCACCAATGTGTCTCCCATCTAGGAATAGTGAAGGTACCAAAGTACCCCGTTCTTAGGTTAGTTCTTGTCTTTCCCACTCATCTGCTCTAGTGGAGGCTAGGCTTCACCACCTAAGCGAATAGGGGTGCTTTCAAAAACCTTCCCTATTTGTAGCTAACTTTCTGAACCTAGAATCTCTGATTTTAGGGAAGGGGAAACTCAGGCTCTCTACGAGGGGTACATAGGCATCATCCTCACTCGTAAACTGTTTCGATCTCATTAGATGGCGACTCCTTCTCCGAAATGGTCTTAAGACCATTTCATAATCCCTTAAGACCCTCAATTGGACAACTCATTTCGAAACGGGCCTAGTATGAAGAGTAGACCCTGGACTAGCTGTGGGAACCCATAGAAATAGTCGGCCGCTCATAGTGGCAATTTCATTAGGTACTAGAGAAGTTGACTCCGAGAAGTGGATGAGCTTTTGCCTTTCCTAACATTATTGACCTAGCCTTGTATTGCATTTGCATTAGAATTAAGGAAGGTCCTATATTCCGGTAGGTTTGGTGTAACGGATTTCCACGTTCCACTCAAATAGGAGATGACTTACACTTATGATGATCACCACTGTTGCCCTGTACTATTGAGGTTGTAAACTTATCTCTTCATACCCCTCTCTCTAACCTCTCTCTAAACAAACTCACTACACCAAAACTTCTCTCTCTCTACATATAAAAGCCTCACTAGACTCCTCCTCTAAACAGAAAGATCAACACCTTTCACTCCCAAAAGAGTATTTTCAAAGGTTTTACACTCATTCTTTTTTAAAGACATCATTTTAATTTTACATTCAAATCCATCACTTGAGGGTCAAACCTAATTTTATTTGATATTCGGTGCATATTTTATTTTAAAATTTTGTTTTCCATTTTTATTTTTGTAAGGTGAACACACATGGGCTCAACCCTATACTTGCGCAAGTTCAACCTAGTCCCTTCGGATTTAAATTGTTAGTACAAAATGTAGTCATTTTGGCATTTTTAGGCTTCTAGAAGCTTGAACCTGAATGGGCTTAAACCATACAAGCGAGAGTTCGACCTTAATAGCCTTGTGCATCATTATTTTTTGTTTTATAATTCCATACTTTATTTATTATTTGTAGCTCTTTATTCAACTACTTTAAGGCCCTAAAGGCCGTGGTTTATAATAATATTTCCTAAGTGCCCCGATCTCTCTAATCCCTTTCTAGTTCTATTATCCTCCCATTTTCCATGCATGTTTAAATTCATGTTTAGGATCACCCCACATACAAATAAAGGATAAAATTGGGCCAAGTAAATGATATGATAACCCCATATGCAACAATAATAAAATGGAAGCGTACCAAAGTAAGCCCCTACGTCTCGCATATTCTCACCTTAATTGCTAAGGCTAAAATGAATTTGACACTTAGATCAAGATTAATAGAAAATGCAAATGATGTCGGTAGCAAGGCATGTCAAAGATAAAACCTAAGGCACCAAAGAGCCTCCCAATTAGGACTAGCAAAGGCACCAATGTGTCTCCCATCTAGGATTAGTGAAGGTACCAAAGTACCCCATCCTTAGGTTAGTTCTTATCTTTCTCACTCGTCTGCTCTAGTGGAGGCTAGGCTTCACCGCCTAAGCGAATAGGGGTGCTTTCAAAAACCTTCCCTATTTATAGCTAACTTTCCGAACCTAGAATCTCTGATTTTAGGGAGGGGAAAACTCAGGCTCTCTACGAGGGGTACATAGCCATCATCCTCACTCGTAAACTGTTTCGATCTCATTAGATGGCGACTCCTTCTCCGAAATGGTCTTAAAACCATTTCATAATCCCTTAGGACCCTCAATTGAACAGCTCATTTCGAAATGGGCCTAGTACGAAGAGCGGACCCCGGACTAGCAGTGGGAACCTATGGAAAAAGTTGGGCGCTCATAATAGCGATTCCACTAGGTACTAGAGAAGTTGACTCTGAGAAGTGGATGGACTTTTTCCTTTCCTAACATTATTGACTTAGCCTTACATTGCATTTGCATTAGAATTAATGAATTGCCTATAGTCCGGTAGGTTCGGTGTAAGGGATTTCCACGTTCCACTCAAATAGGAGATGACTTACACTTATGATGATCACCACCCTTGCCCCGTACTATTGAGGTTACAAACTTATCGTGTTAAGTAGCGCCAACACAATTCCGTGCTAATTGCAAAAAGGGATAAGTTTCTTTGAAGTATAAAAAGGGTACTCCTCGCTAAGGGACACTCAACCTTATCACTACAGCCAAAGCTCATATAGTAAGATCTAGTTTCTTTCCCTAGGATCTACCATATTATATGCTTGTACAATGATCTGAATATTGATGGAAAACCTTGAGATTAGCCATAATACCCACTCGCTTAAATCGAGAATCTCTAGTTTCGGTATAACCTTAAATTGACACTGTCGATGGGTAAACCTAAGGAGACTTAACCTAAAGCAGGAAAGTATGTGACTAATCCCCTGATTTTCTCTTAACATTCTAGGTTTTCTGATGCTCGAACATGAAATTCATTCAAAATAATTGACCCTCTTCTCAATAATCAACAAGGGGCTTCACCGGCTTCTTGTCGGATCTCAAGGAATCGGGTTGTTTATTTTTTAAGAAACATGGTCGTGCACCGGAAGAAAAAGAGCGGATATTGCTATCTCTAGTTGGTAGTTATACCAAAACCAAAAATCCTAAGAAAGAATGAGAGCTTGCCATAAACTTTGAAGTGAGGGAATTTTGCATGTAAATACTTGACAAAATTTTACTGTCTTGTAAAAACCTATTTGATAATTTGAATTTTTGTATATTTTGAGTAACCCTCTTTTTGCTTTATTTGATGTTTCCCTTTCTTATACATACCATGCATACATGCATTTGCATTTACATTCCATTCACATCTTTCTAACCCTTTGTGGTTGTAGTTGCATCATCATTGCTTGGGTTAGAAGGGAAGGACGACCTATGCATGAACAAATAGAAATGGTGGAAAGTAGTTCTCTTGATGTGCAAACACTACAAGCAGAGATGGCTGGTGTTAGAGATCAGATCAAAGACCTAATGGAAATGGTCAAACAATAGTTAGATCTCCTCAAATTGGTCATGATAACCAAAAGTGCAACCATCAGTAGTGCTGCTGCAGCTAACATCGACAACACCGATGATGACAGACGACCGCCCGTTACTTTAGATTTCACTGCTTCCGTTGTGGGAAAGGATAAAGGAAATGGCAATAATTCTGATGAATGCTTGGATGGTGATGATGAGGTGCAAGTCCTTTCAATGCCTTCATCTTCAATAGAAAACCCTAAGTTGGAAGAGATGAGAAGGCGGTAGGTTAAAATATAGAAATTGCTCAAGATGAAAGGATGAGAAGCCATCCAAGACATCGATGAGCGGATGCTGAACACCTCCAAGGGAAAGGTGAATCTCCCCGACCTGCCGAAATTTGATGGGTCCAATGATACCCAAGCTTTCCTGAATGCATATCGAGTCGGCATGTTTACTTGTTCCAACTTGACAAAGCAACAAATAGTCTAGTACTTTGGTCTCTATTTAATTGGAGCTGCAGCCTGATGGTTTTGGGAATTGGATGAAAAATTTAGAAAAGACTAGAAAGACATGGCTAGGAGATTTGTGGGCCAATACGGGTACAATACTGAGGTCGAAGTAAGCACCCGGGACTTGGAAGCTACTCAACAACTCTCTGATGAAACTGCATCCGACTACATCCTACTATTCTACACTAAGGTGGCAAAGATGACCACCCGTCCAGTAGAAAGGGATCAAGTGCGCCTCGCCATAAAGGGTATGTTGCCTCACCTCTATGATAAGCTAGCTCCCTATCCTATTAAGAATTTTGAGGACTTGAGGGATTGTGTTACTAATGTTGAAGAGGCTGATCTCAATAAGAGGATCTATGAACTAGACAGTACAAGCAGTCTTGTTTGTTTGTATAGAAGTTTTACAAACTATTTATTAAGCATTTTTACCTTATTTGCATATTATGATTTAGTGCCACATCATTTATTTGATTCAAGCATGACTGAGGTTGCATTCACAGCTTGCTTAACTCTCGAAGAAAGAGTGAGAATAAAGAAAATAGAAAATATATATGGAACAAAATTGTTTTTCCTGGATCCTTAAGAGACATACCTAGACCAAACATAACAAGAAAAACTTCTCTCATCAACTCAAAAACCTCTCCTCGAGGTCATAATAGGTCCCAATAGGCTGTACAAGGGTGCGAGTTCACCAAGCCAGCCAAGGCAACACCCAATCTAAAAATTTAATCAAAAGAAAGATCATAATAAAAAGAAAAGCTTGCTAGGCTCAACGATCTAACAAAAAAGCGACCTAGCCAAAAGTCATGGCATTTTAGAGAAAATAGTCAGCCAGAAAACCTAAAAAGGCTGGCTAATGACAGGAGTCTGGCTAGGCACATGGATCCGACAACAATTATGCTTGAATCTAATTGTATGATGACAGTACATTGAATAGCACTATGCTTACAAGATAATCTTAAAAATGTTCAATTAACAAAAGTGTGAAATGTCTCGCAAATGGACATGACAAGAGGTGATGCTAGTGACTCTTGCTCCTTGTGCAGCTATACCGTAAAAAAAAAGATAAATAATAAAAGAGGATCATAAAAAGAGATGCTTTCTAAGTTGAAAACCCCCAAAGGGGTGACTTCGGCAAAAATTAATGCTAGCCTGCTAGGTTGAAAACCCAAAAAAAGGCGACCTAGGCAACAATTAAGGAAAAATGGCTTGTAAATAAAATAAATCCAAAAGGGCAGTTGATAGGAATTCATTATCTTAGCAACCATCCACCCCAATAACTAACGAGCTATAATACATATGGAATGCAAGAAAATACTCTCCAATCAAGATGATTCTAAAACCCAAGGATCTCCTCAAGGACGTCAGTGATAAGTCTATGCTCACTAGCACGAGTGTTGATAAGTCTACAAAGTTCTTGAAAGAACCCATAACTTGATTTCCCACAAGATAGAAAACTGAAATAATATGCTCATTAGCATGAAGTATTCAATTGCATGCGGTTTTTATTATGCAAAAGCCCTTATTTGATAAGAAGAAGAAACTAGAAGTCAAATCAAGAACTAGAGAGGAGTTGACTGGTCAACAACTCTAGTAGTCCCAAATTTTATGAGCCACCTTAACGAAAACAAGGAGAAATTTTTGTGGGCCTACTTAATAACAGTCTGACCCATATTACTTCATTATATGCACCCCAAACATCAAAAACTCACATTCCCACTTGTATTATGCTTGGATTAATTGAAAACACCTTTACACGCATGGATTTACGGCTCGTCCTGCTTGATCATGATACAAATGTAACCTATATCAAAGGACTAAACCCATATGGAAGTCTGATTTCATTCCCAAGATCTATCTAGAACGATATCAATTGAAACCTTAGACCCTTCAAATATATTAAACTATCAAATCTAAGGTATTAGAGGTAGAAGACGCTAAAATTTAGTATGGATTCTAAATTGATTAGTCAGATTTGAACACCACAAATAATGAATTGCTTGGTAAGTTCAAATTAGCTCTAAAAATAAGAACTAAGAATAGAGTATAAACTCATAAAATATATTAATCATCAATCAATCAACTTGAAAATTCATACTAGGCTTTTATAACTTTTAGAAAATGCTAATTCTAAGCTATAAAGGAATTACAACTCAAATAGGATAGAGATAAATATCCTAACCAAAATAGATAACTAAAAACAAATTCCTAATACTCCCAAAATACTATGTAACTACCCATCAGGAGTAAGAAACCCTAGTTTCTTTAACCTACACGCTTGGGCCATCTTTGGTGGAGCTAATTAGGCCCAAACTCCCTTATGTGCTCCTTTATGCTCATTAAGCCCGTATTAGATTTCTTCAAGCCCAATAAGTTGTATTAGATTAATGAGCCTTGAATATGAATTCAACTCTTCAAGACTTGACGTATCCTTAGCACAAACATCTTAAATAAGCCCATTGAGAGCTTCTTTTATTTTCTTAGCCCTGGACCTTATAATTGGGCCTTCATGGATGTGAAGTTTATCTTGAATCCTAGTTGAAGTAGGATTCCATATTAGAGTAGGACTCCTAGTGCCAATAGGATTTGCATCATTCCCTCCTTCTTTATCATGATTTGTCCTCGAATCATCACCTATGTTAAAATCAAAAAGAGAAAGATCAGCAACATTAAAAGTAGCACTAATTCCATACTCATTGGGCAATTCCAATTTATATGCATTATCACTAATCTTTCAAGACTTGAAAAGGACCATCTTCTCGTGGAAGTAACTTGGAACCCCTTTGTGAAGGAAACCTTTCCTTGCGCATGTGCACCCAAACCCAATCACCAGGTTCAAAAACAACCTTCACACGGCTATTATTAGCTTGTTGAGCATAAACTTTATTCTTTTTTTCAATATTTGCACGCACCTTCTCATGCAACCTCCTCACAAAATCTGCATTTTTCTTTCCATCTGGATTAAACACGTTCACTCAAAGGTAAAGGAATCATATCTAATAAAGATAAAGGAATAAAACCATAAACAACTTCAAAAGGACAAAATTGAGTAGATGAATGCACACTACGATTATATGCAAACTCTATATGCAGCAAACATTCTTCCCAAGATTTTAGGTTCTTCTTCGCCATAATACGCAACAAAGTACCTAAAGTCCTATTAACCACATCAATTTGACCATCAGTTTATGGATGACATGTAGTATAAAATAATAACTTAATTCCCAACTTTCCCCATAAAGTCTTCCAAAGTAGCTTAAGAACTTTGCATCCCTATCACTAACAATAGTTCTAGGCATTACCATGCAAACGCATAATTTCTTTGAAGAACAAATCATAAATATATGTTGCATCATTAGTTTTATGACATAGAATGAAATGAGCCATCTTAGAGAATCTATCAACAACAACATATATGGAATCATTACCATACCTAGACCTAGGTAAACCAAGCACAAAATCCATAGAAATATCAATCCAAGGTGAACTAGGCACTAGCAATGGTGTATACAAGTCATGGAGTTTAGATTTAGACTTTGCTTGTTTACAAACAATGCATCTATCACAAAATCTAGCAACATCTTGCTTCATATTAGGCTAATAGAAAACATCATGCAAAACTCTAAAGTCTTAGCAATTCCAAAGTGTCCTATTAAACCAACCTCATGAGCTTCCCTAACTAATACCTCATGTATAGGACATATGGGAATACACAAACATTTTTATTTAAACAAAAATCCATCATATCTATAAAACTTATCAATAGTAGCTTTTTCATAAGCATTAAACACATTGCCAAAATTAGAGTAATGCTAAATTTCTTTAATATCTCAAAACTAAGGAATTTGGCATTCAGAGTAGAAAGAAAGCGCATACCTTCTAGATAATGCATCCACAACAACATTATCTTTACCTTGCTT
The DNA here is from genome assembly GCF_019578655.1 of Ricinus communis. Classification (NCBI taxonomy): domain Eukaryota; kingdom Viridiplantae; phylum Streptophyta; class Magnoliopsida; order Malpighiales; family Euphorbiaceae; genus Ricinus; species Ricinus communis. Next base: position 21,689,716 of record NC_063256.1, read on the forward strand.
GTATTTGATCACATATGGAAAGGACTCAATGAACTCACTCTATTTAAGCATGACTTTTCTTAAGCTTATTTTGGCCTTTCAAATGCTTTAATGAGTCATGATCCGTGTGAATTTTTTGGGCCAAAGATAGTGTTGCCATGTCTCTAAAGCTCTCACCAATATGTACATCTCCTTATCATAAGTTAGGTAGTTCAAGGCTACCCCATTGAGCTCTTCACTAAAATAAGCTATAGGTCATCCTTTTTGCATAAGAACAACTCCAATACCAATTTTGGAAGCATCACATTCAATCTCAAAAGTCATGTCAAAATTAGGTAAAGTAAGTAAAGGTGCACTAACTAACTTAGATTTAAGCAAGTTAAAAGCCTTTTCTTGTTCCTCGCCCATTTAAGTCAAAAATTCGTTTAATTACTTCTGTTAAAGGTGTGGCTATACTAGAGAAATCCTTAACAAACCTCCTATAAAAACTAGCTAAGCCATGGAACGATTTTACATCCCTAACACTCTTAGGTTTCGGCCAAGACTCTATTGCCTTAACCTTTTTACTATCAACTTTTATTCCTTTAGCACTCGCAACAAATCCTAGAAACACAAGTTTATTAATGCAAAAAGAAACATTTAGCAAAGTTGATATACAACTTGTCTTTACGCAAAACATCAAGTAACATGCACACATGTTCAACATGATCATCTAAAGACTTGCTATAAATAAAGATATCATCAAAATAGACAATCACAAATTTTCTAATAAAAGCACGCAAACACATGGTTCTTTAATCTCATAAAAGTGCTAGGTGCATTAGTCAAGCCAAAAGGCATGTCTAACCATTCATACAAACCATACTTTGTTTTAAATGCAGTTTTCCATTCATCACCCACCTTCATCCTAATATGATGATAACCAGATTTCAAATCAATTTTAGAGAATATAGTCGACCCATAGAGTTCATATAATATATCATCCAAACGAGGAATGGGATAGTGATACTTTACCATAATCTTATTGATAGCACGAAAATCAACACACACACCATATTCCATCCTTTTTTGATACAAGTAAGATGGGTACCGCAGATGGGCTCATACTTTCTTTAATCAAACCTTTGGCCATCAAATCTTCCACTTGTTGTTGCCACTCCTTCGCCTCCTCAAGATTACTTCAATAAGTTGGTCTATTTGGAATTAAAGCACTAGGTATAAAATCAATTTGATGCTCAATTCTAATTATTGGTGGTAGTCCTTTAGGCATCTCTTTATTGTACAAGTCTTTAAATTCCTGCAAAAAAGGTTGAAATACACTAGGCAAACTAGTGCTTTCTTGGTTAATGCTTAAATAGGCGCCCTTGTATAAAAATATAATCATGGGTTGCCTTGACAGAAAAGCTCTCTTCACCTTACTCTCTCTTGCATAGAAATCGCCTTTTTTCTTACAATTTAAAATAGCACTCTCTCCTTTTGCATGCGCCTCTCTCTCTTTTCTTCTTTGCGCATCACCTTCATTCTCTCCTTTCTCCTCTCTAGGCTCACATCTCTCATGGCTTTTCACACAACTCTCCTTTCGTTGTGCTTTTAACTCTTTCTCCCTCTCCAGCGCTTCCTCTCTCTCTTTTAGAACCTTTTGGCCCTCATAAACTTGCTTAGGAGATAATGGTACGAATGTAATAGGTTTGTTGTTCATCATAAAAGAATATCTATTTGAATATCCATTATGCACAACTCGCCTATCATATTTCCACGGACGTCTTAATATTATATGACTAGCATGTATAGGAATGACATCACATAACACTTCATCATGATAACGTCCAATAGAGAATGGTATCAATGCTTGCCTATTAATCCTTATTTCCCCATAATCATTCAACCATAACAATCTATAGGGTTTTGGATGTTTATTAGTAGGTAAACGCAATCTATCAACTAAACTAGCACTAACAACATTGATACACTCCCCCCATTTATAATCAAACTACATACCTTGTCTTGGACTTGGCATCTAGCATGAAAGATGTTCTCTCTTTGGACTTCATTCTCTTCCTTTGCTTGGATATTAAGAGCATGTCTTGTGACAAACAACTCACCATTAAGCCCAATTTGCTCATTTATGTCACTTGCATCCTCAAGCTCGAGCATGCGTTCTTCATTATCATCAATCAACTTAGCTCTAAACAAGAACTAAGAATAAAGTATAAACTCATAAAATATATAATCATCAATCAATCAACTTGAAAATGCATACTAGGCTTTTATAGCTTTTAGAAAACCCTAATTCTAAGCTATTAAGGAATTACAACTCAAATAAGATAGAGATAAACATCCTAACTAAAAACTAGGATATGAACCAAACTAGCACAACGAATCCTACTCCAACAAGGAGTCTTGATAATGCAAATCCTACTAGGTTAAGGAATCTTAATTCAACAAGGAGCCCTGACTCCATTAGGAATCCTAATCCAGCAAGGAGTCCTCATGATATTAGGAGTTCTAGCAACGAGAGGAATCTTAATTCAACTAGGAATCCTAATTCACCTAAGAGTCTTAGTCCGATTCAAATTACAAGTCAATGAGCTTATCCAAGACATTTGGGTAAGGACATATCAATGCTTCAAGAATTCATTAATCTAATTCAGTTTATTGGGCTTGAATGAATCTAATTAGGCTTCAAAATACCAAAGAAACTGAATTGGGGCATATGAAGACTTTGGGCCTAACTTGGCTTATATTATGAGACCTATCTCTATGACTTGAATCCTTTTGGTTAAAATTTAGGGTCTTTTAATGCCTATATGAGGCTAGTACGAATTTTGATGTAAAAATTAAGTTAAGGTTGAATGATAATTGGTATTTTTATCTTAATATTTGTTTACTTTATCTTTGTGTTTTTGTTTGAATGAAAATCTTACTTATCAATGAGTTGATCTATCCTTGTGGGGTACTTGGAATTAGGGTCTAAGAGACTTAGTTTTCCTTAGTTTATAATTCTTGATCATCTTTCTAAGAAATCTATCTTCTAACCCGTCTTAAGGGTTGAACCGAATTGATTCTTGGGATTTTCATGTTAATGTGATAGGGGTCCGCAATTCAAAAGGGGCTCTCAAGCTTATTCGTGGAGGTTTCATATCAAACAAAGTCCCAATACTCCCAAAATACTATGTAACCGCCCATTATGAGTAAGAAATCCTAGTTTATTTAAGCCACATGCATGGGCCATTTTTAGTGGAACTAATTAGGCCCAAACTCCCAATATGCTCCTTTATGTTCATTAAGCCCATATTAGATTTATTCAAGCCCAATACATTGAATTAGATTAATGAGCCTTGTATTTAAATCCAACTCTTCAAGCCTTGATGTGTCCTTAGCCCAAACATCTTGAATAAGCCCACTGAGAGCTTCTTTTATCTTCTTAGCCTTGGACCTTGTAATTGTGCCTCTATGGATATGAATTGGATCTTGAATCCTAGTTGAAATAGGATTCCTTGTTGGAGTACGACTCCTAGTGCGAATAGGATTCGCATAAGATCATTAAGCTAAGCTAAAATGCCAACGGTCAATCTTGTCAATTGCATTCCCATGATTCCTTATGCCAATCCTTGTGTGATCAGGAGTCCTCGTTCTTAGAGGAACAAGGAATAATGTAGATCATAGTGGTGTAAATCCTGGATTATAATATTTGGGAGTACCTCAATTCTCAGCATTCATTCTTTTCTCTAAAAGAATCATTTGTGATCATTAAGAGAATGATTTAATACTCCACCAACTAATTCTCTTTCTTGTGTTTGTCCAAGCATTAGATTGGTGCCTATGATTGCCTCTTCCATGCACTTTAATTCAACACTCGTGTTTGTGCTTGCGAAATAAAACCAAACCATCATACTAGACTTAGATTAGAGAGAGACAAATAAAAGAAACGAACATATGAGAATCTAGGTAGGATTTCATATCTAATAAGGAAAGAAATCACAAGTCTTGGATTTTTAACGCCACAAACTAAAAGTTCGATAAGTTCCTAAGTACCAAACAAAAACTCTAAAGAACAATTCTCACTTAAGAGAAAAGAAGATTTTTATATTCAACTCAATGATGTCTTTACAAATGCAAATACCTTGCCTATTTATAGGAAGAGGCCAAGGGCAGTTTAATAAAAATAAAATAAAATAAAAAGGAAATTACATAAATAAAGAAATAACTCGTACAATTGTAACCACCAATGTTTAATGTCATTTTCATAAGCATAACCTCTCCCTTTAATGGTTTCATAACACCTTGATTGACTACAATATTATCATGCATGTAACCTTTCATTTATAATGAATATAATAGTTTTCTTCATCGTAAGCCTTCAAAAGGATGAATGAAATCATACTCCTTTTCTCGTTTTACATTCTTCAATTTAAACCTAAAACAATGCAAATAATAAGCATAATTAGTACTTAATTAAATACTTAATTAAATACTTGAACTAATACTTAATTGGATCTTACTACAAGGCCAACTTTATCATATTTGTGGACTAGTTATTATAACTTTAACTTAAGCACAATAACATTAATAATAAACAAAAAAAATTAAGAAAAATCCAACATATAATATACGGCCTAAAATTAAGAAAACTCTAACTAAAGATATAAATAAAGTTCTAATAAAATTAAATGTAAATGTTTTAGATAAAATGGCTGAATAGCCCATTCGCCATTAAAGGCCTGGTAAAAAGGACGCAAGGATATATCAACCCGCTTCTACAGAAAGCAGAAAGGTTTAGGGTACATCCGAGAAGGAGCTCACCATCAAATCAAGATCATGACCAAGCCAAAAGGATGGCATCCACCTTTGACCCGGACCATACATACCTACTTCAAAAAGAGTATGACCACCTAATAAGAATAGGGCCAGTTGATGAAGGTCTACTTGTCCATTCAGCATTCTTAAGACCAAAGAGTGGGCGAAAAGGGGCTTAAACCAAGTTCCTCTCTTGACTGGTGATGGCCTGAACGAAGTTAACTAAGGCTGGACTATCATGAGCTTCGAGTTCTTTTCCATGAGCTATCTTTGAGCCAATATATTATATGAAGGTTGACAAAGCTTCTTCAACACTTTTAGCCTTAGCTCGAGTCAAAGGTCCTCCAAAATTGGTCAATGGATCCATTTGGCTAGTTGGACCACTCTATTGTTCATCATTCTCTCTTTCTTCAAATGGATTCATCCTCGAATCATCTCCTCTATCAAAAAGAAATAAATCAGACACATTAAAAGTAGTAGATACATTGCCATACTCACTTGGCAAAATCAAGTTTATAGGCATTGTCATTTATGCATTCAAGCACTTGGAATGTTGCATCTCCATGAGGCATGAGTTTAGAATTCCTTTGATTAGGAAATCTATCTTTCCTAAGGTGCAACCAAACCCAATCACCTAGTTCAAATAACACCTTCTTTCGCCCCTTATTTTTTGTAGTAGCATATTGTTGTGTTGTCTTTTCAATTTTGCAATTTCACCTTCTCATCTAAAGCTTTAATAGCTTCAATCTTTTTCTCTCCATCAAGACTCGCTTTCTCATCAATTGGTAAAGGCAACAAATCTAATGGTGTTAGCAGATTAAAGCCATATACCACTTCAAAAGGGTGAATGTTCAGTTGTAGTATGCACTCTCCTATCATAAGCAAACTCCACATGAGGTAAACATCCCTCCCAATTCTTTAAGTTTTTTTAAATGACTACCCTCAAAAGTGTAGACAAGGTCCTATTCACCATGTTAGTTTGTCCGTCAGTTTGTGGATGACAAGTGGTTGAAAATAAAAGCTTTGTTCCTAACTTCCTCCAAAGAGTCTTCCAGAAGTAACTCAAGAATTTGACATCCCTATCACTAACAATAGTACTTGGAACGCCATTCAACCTTACTATCTCCTTAAAAAATAAATCTGCTATATGTGTTGCATCATTAGTTTTCTGACATGGTATAAAATGTGTCATTTTGCTAAACCTATCAACAACAACAGACATAAAAGCTTTGCCACTTTTTTAGACCTAGGTAGACCCAAAATGAAGTCATTGATATATCCACCCATAGTTCACTAGGAATAGGAAGTGTATACAATCCATGAGGCATTTCCTTAGACTTGGCTTGTCTACATGTTAAGCATCACTCACACAATTTTTCTATACCCCTTCTCATATGAGGCCAAAAGAAATGCTCATGTAGTATGTCAAAAGTCTGTTTCATACCAAATTGCCCTATTAGTCCTCCACTATGTGTCTCATTCACTAACGACTCCCTCAAAGAACATTGAGGCACACAAAGTTTGTTTCTTTAAATAGAAATCCATTATGCCTATAAAACCTATCTAGTCCCCTTTCTCACATGTAGCATATATAGTGGAAAGATCAAGGTTAGAAGTGTAAACATTAACATGAAAATCCTAAGAACCAATTCAGTTCAACCCCTGAGGAAGGTTATAAAATAGATTACTTAGAAAGATGGTTAAGAACTAGAATTTGGAAAACTTGTTCCTAAATCCCAGTTTTTGGAAAACTTGTTCCTAAATCCTAGTTTCAAAACACTCCACAAGAAGATGATTAATCTACTTGAATGTTTCTTAAGCATGCATTCTACGTAAGAACACAAAGACAAAGCAAATAGCTTTAAGGTTAAATAACCAATTACTATTCAAATTCAACTTCACTCCCTATATCAAAATCCATACTAGCCTTTTATATTCCTTAGAAAACCCTAAATCCTAAATAATAAAGATTTATATCTCATTTAGGATAAAGATAACCTTCCTAAGATTTACATTAAAATTCCTAATAAAACAAAGTCATGTTTAGGTTAAAATACATGTATGGTCGCCCAAAGCCACAAAACCCTCATTTACATAAGTCATATAGATGGGCCTCATAACATAAGCTAAGTTAGGCGCTAAGTCTTCATATTCTCTAATTCAGCTTCTTTGGTCTTTTTAAGCCTAATTTGACTCATTCAAGCCCAATAAACTGAATTAGATTAATGAGTCCTAAACTTAAATCCAATTCTTCAAGCCTTGATATGTCCTTAGCCCAAATGTCTTGGATAAGTTCATTGACTTGTAATGTGAATCGAACTAGGACTCATAGTTGAATTAGGATTCCTTTTGTTGCTTGAACTCCTAATATCATCAAGACTCCGTACAGGATTAGGATTCCTAGTTGAGCCAGGACTCCTTGTTGGATAACGATTCCTTTAGCTAGTAGGATTTGCATCATCAAGACTCCTTGTTGGAGTAGCATTCGTTGTACTAGTTTGGTTCGTATCACACAATTTCCTTACCTTGCTTGTACTTAATCACATAAGGAAAAGATTCTATGAACTCTACCCACTTGGCATGTCTTATGCTCAACTTTAGTTGTCCTTTGAGGTATTGCAAGGACTCATGATATGTATGGATGACAAACTCCTTATACTATAAGTAACGTTGCCAAGTTTCAAGTACCCTCACCAAGGCATAAAACTCTTTATCATAAATTGGATAGTTTAGGCTAGCTCCACTTTACTTTTCACTCAAGAATGCGAGTGGTCTTCTCTCATGCATTAAGAAACCTCCTATACCTATACCACTTGCATTACATTCAAGCTCAAAAGTTTTGTTAAAATCAGGTAACGCAAGTAAAGGTGCAGAACTAAGTTTGTCCTTTAGTAGTTTGAAAGCTTCATCTTGTTCTTTACCCCACCTAAAATCTACATTCTTCTTTATGCATTCAGTTAATGGTGCGACTACAGTGGAAAAATCTTTAATAAATCTCTTGTAAAAACTAGCCAAACCATGAAAACTATGCACTTCATGAACACTTGTAGGTGTAGGCCACTCCCTAATTACTTTAACCTTTTCTTAGTCCACAGTAATTCCATGTTCATTAGCAACATAACCAAGCAAGATTATTTCATTAGTGTAGAATACACATTTTTTAAGATTAACATATAAACTTTCACTCCTAAGTGCAGTAAAAATAACCCTCAAGTGTTTAATATGCTCATCTATAGATTTGCTATACACAAGAATATCATCAAAATAAACTACCATGAATTTACTAATGAAAGCACGTAACATATGGTTCATTAATTGCATGAAAGTACTTGGTGCATTAGTTCAACTGAAAGGCATTACTAACCATAATCTTGTTAATTGCACGGCAGTCAACACACATCCTCCACGTCCCATCCTTTTTAGGTACTATAAGTATAGGTACATCATATGGACTCATGCTTTCTCTCACATAAACTTTTTCCATCAACTCTTGCACTTGTTTTTGAATTTCTTTTGTTTCCTCCGGATTGCACCTGTAGGCTGGCCTATCAGCAATGCTTACTCCAGTAACAAAGTCAATTTGATGTTCTATCCCATGAATTGGTGGTAAGCCTTTTGGAATCTCTTCAGGAAACAAGTCTTTATATTCCTGTAAAAGTTTCGAAACAACACTTGGAACAGAAGCTGTTAAGTCATTATTGTTAAGCAATGATTCCTTGTACACAAGTACAAATAGTGACTGCCTACAAGTTAAAGCTCTTTTAACCTCACTTCCACTTGCATAAAAGCTCAGGTGTTTGTCACTCTTGCTCTTTTTACGTGTTTCCCCCTTACATTTCCTATTTTCACTCAAATCACTCATCTTACCATTTTCTTTTCTCTCATGCTCACTTGCATTCCCCAATTGCCCAATTTTTCCAAAAAGCTCCTCATATTGTTATCGAATGCGCATTTGATCTTTAAAGATAGCCTTAGGTTATAATGGTCCTAAGCTGAACTTGCGCTCATCCATCATTAAGGAATATCTATTCCTGTATCCATCATCCAACACTCGTCTATCACACTGCCATGGTCTTCCCAAAAGCAAATGACTAGTAAACATGGGTACCACATCAGAAAGAACCTCATCTTATATTTCCCAATTGAGAATGAGATTATTGCTTCTTTGGTTACCTTTTAAACTCCAGTATCATTGACCCATTGTAGTTTATATGTCTTAGAATGCTTTCGGGTCAGTAACTTTAGTTTCTCCATAAGAAGTGTACTAGCAAAATTTGTACAATTGCTGCTATCAACAATTAAATTGGAAATTTTGTTTAAAATCAGCAATGTGTGTGAAATAAATTCTCACGTTGCTCAGTATCATCATAATCATCATGCTTCACTTGCACAATTAATGTACGTGCACAATAATGCCTCCCTTTTTGCAAACTCCACATCACTATTCTTATCACTCTCACTATTTCCTCCTTTCGCTAAAAGATTCTATACCATCATCCACCGTGATCATTACCATTTTGTTAGGGCATTAAGATGCTATGTGTCCACGTCCTAAGCATTTGAAGCATCTGATTTCCTTACTAGGTGCCGCAGATTCTTTACCCTTACTTTTGTCATTATTAAACTTGTTAGATTCATCTTTGACTTTAGGTGTAGTTTTATCATCCTTTTTATTCCAATTAGATTTCCATGTTGAATTACCCCTCCTAAGTGAGGTTTTGAAACATACCTAAATGAACCCCTTTCTTTTAAGTTACTTCTCAATCTTCATGGCTACATTCAACATGTCTTCTCTATTAACATAGTGTTGTAACACCACTTGTAAATCCAAGTGTAAGGATCAAATTGAATTGATTTAAACACAAGGGTAGACAAAGAACACAAAAAAAGGAAGGATGTGAGCGATAAGTCTAGGTTCGCTAGTGCAAGTCTTCATAAGCCTGCAAAGTTCTTGGAAGAACCCGTAACTTAATTCTTCGCAAGGTAGAAAACTAAAATAATATGTTTACTAGCCTGAAATATTCGGTTGCATGTGGTTTTCATAGTGCGAAAGCTCTTATTCCATAAGAATAAGAAACTAGAAGCTTAATCTGAATAAGCACATAAAGAAAGATGAATAAACTAAAGTCAAATCAAGAACTGTAGAGGAGTTGATTGGCCAATAACTCTCGTAGTCCTAAATTTTATGAGCTAGCTTGACGAAAGTAAGGGTAAATTCTCGTGGGGCCATCTAATAACACTCCGGCCTAAATTACTTCATTTTATGCTTCCCTAACGTCAAAATGTGCACATTACCGATTGGATAAAGCATGTTAAAGTGGTAATCATAGGCACCAATCCAATACTTAGACAAATGCAAAGAAAGAGAATTAGGTGATGGAGTATTGATATCAATCTATAAAGGATCACAGATGATTCTTTTGGGGGAAAGAGGGAATGCTAAGAATAGAGACACGTTGAAATGTTCCGATCCAGGATTTGCACCATTGGGATATCCATCATTCCTTGTTCCTTTAGGAATAAGGACTCATGATGACATAAGGATTGGCATAAGGAATCATAGGAATGCAATTGACAAGCTTCGCTGGTGGCATTGGGCTTAGCTTGATGATTAAGCATGAGAGAATGTAAATCCACAATCGTAAGGGAGAAATCATGTTGTTTTCAATTAATCCAAGCGTAATATAGTGAGAACGCGAGTGTTTTGATGTTTGGGATTCATATAATGAAGTAATTTGCGTCAAACTGTTATTAGGTAGGCCTATGCAAATTTTCCCTTGTGTTTGTTATGTTGACTCATAAAATTTAGGACTATGAGTGTTGTTGACTAGCCAACTCCACTCTCATTCTTAATTTCACTTTAGCTACAATTGGGAATATAAGCATTTTGATGTTTGGGATACATATAATGAAGTAATTTAGTTCAGACTATTATTAGGTATGGCCACGCGAATAATAGAGTATTGAATGATTGCATAAAGATTAAGCTTGATTTAAGTTTAAGTATGTCAAGACAGAAAACTGTCAAAATTCTAGCAACCTTGATGTTCTGTATTTTGGACATAACATGCGTTATATAAGTCCAAATTAAGCTTAATTGGTGTCTATGGAAATTTTGAAGAGTCCTCTACAACTTTGTAGTTTTCTGATGTTGCTATTTTTACCGTTTTGGTGGCTTAAATTGATCAAACAGATTGCTGCTCGGGTACAACTAACTGTATGACCCTTGCTCAGTAATTTGGGAATAATTAAATCTATAGAAGTCGGAATTGAGTAATTCTTATTGCATATGAAACTAGACATATAAAAGTATATGTCTATTTAATACGAGATTTTTGTATTAAGCAAATTTTGCCCAGCAATAAATATACTTTGGTACTAAATTCTGTCAAGAAAACAGAGATGTTGGAGATTAGTTTTATGCAATTTGGTTGTATATGAACTCTAGCTTTTAGCAGTTCTATCAGGTTGGGCCAGTTTTCTGGAGTCTCCTCCTGATGTATTTTGTATGCAGTTATGTGATGTATATGGAAGTGTGCCTTGTAAGGCATAAGAAGATGTTTTTAATACTTGTTAAATGATGTTTAAGTATAATCATATGTTTATATGTTAATAACCTTATGTCTTGATTCTTAACAATCTGCATATTGACCTATCTACATGTAGTATATAGTCTACAACGCTTGTATGCTACCTGGCTAATGTCTGTTGGTTAGCATGTTACAGGGGTTGACATTTAGTGGTATCAGAGTAGGGATTAGATTCATTAGGAGTAGATTCATGTTGCACATGATTAAGCATATGACATATGTTCTTTGAACTTGATTGAGTGTTTGCATTTCATTTATATAGATGGAGAGATAAGAAGAACACGCAGCTAGCCTAGATAAGTCATTAGAGTCTCTGCATGGCCATGAAAATGCATCTGAACATGATCAACATGATGAGCATGAGCTACATTCTGAAAATACTGCACAATCGAATGTACAAAATGTTATGGAACAGTTTATGGATTTTCTGATGCAAAGGGTAGCTCGACAACAAGCACCAGCGCCTCAGACTCAACAACAAAAGGTCGTGATAGATAAGAATTATGAAAGGGTTAGGAAACAAGGTGCTAATGTTTTTCAGGGTACTACTGATCCTACTGAGGCTGAGGAATGGTTACGAAATACAGAAAGGGTGTTGGACAAATTTAATTGCACATCAGAACAGAGGCTTCTATATGCAGTGTCTTTAACAGAAAAAGATGCACTTGATTGGTGGGAAACAGTTTTAAGAAGCAGAGATCGACCAATGACTTTGATTTGGAATGATTTCTTAAGAGAATTTACTGAGAAGTATACTCTAGAAATTTATAGAGATAGAAAGAAGCTTGAATTTCTTCTGTTGAAGCAGAATGATATGTCAGTTGCAGAGTACGAAGTTCAATTTGTGAGATTATCTAAGTATGCACCAGAAGAAATAGCCACAAAAGAACTGAAAAGGAAGAAATTTGAGATGGGCTTGAGGGTTGACATTCGGGAGAAAATGGCAGTGAAACTTCAGAATTACAATGCCTCAATTGAAGCTGCTTTGAGAGCTGAAGAAACATCATTTGAAAATAATACTATGGAAGCTAAAAAGAAGAAAATCATTGGTACTTATAGTAATCCTCCAAGACAGATTAGTATTTCTTCGTTCAGAGGCTCTAATTCACAGAGGAGTAGTTATCGTGGATGAGGTTTTGGTGGTCAGTCTAGTAGATCCTCCACAGTACCTTATAGTATATGTGGATACAATTCATCCAGACTTGAGGGAGGACAAGTTTTGGCCAGTAAAGGGTTTGCTCCTGTTTGTCCTACGTGCAATAGGAGACATACTGGAGAATGTTGGGGACCTAGACCAGTAGTATGTTTCACTTGTAGTAGGCCAGGACATTATTCTAAAGATTGTCCTATGAGAAGAAATCATGTTGGAGAATCTTATACAGTAGGGCAGAGTAGTTTTGGTGAAAATATTCCAGTTGGTTCAGGCAGAGGCAGAGGAAGAGGTGGCAGAGGAGGTTTAACTATTTCAGCAACACCAATATAACAGATTGGTCAACCTCAAGCACAAGCTAGAGTATTTGCTACTACTAGAAATGAAGCATTTGTAGCATCTGAAGTTGTTACTGGTATACTTTCTATTCATGATTCTGATGCACATGTTCTTATTGATCCTGGATCCACATGTTCATTCATGTCACATGATTTTGCATCACATGTTCATGGCAATATAGAGGCTTTAGGTTATGATATATATATGTATCTATCCCTGCTGGGGGTATTATAACAGTAAATACGATAGTGAGATCATGTCCTATAGTAGTAGATAGTGTCAAACTACATGCAGATTTGGTTGTTATTAATCTTAGAGAGTTTGATGTTATCTTGGGGATGGATTGGTTGTCAAGGAATCATGCTATTGTTGATTGTAAAATGAAGGAAGTGGCTATAGAAATACAAGGAGAAATGAAAACAGTAATGGTGGGTGAAAGGAAGACAATTCCTAATTGTTTGATTTCAGTTGTGACTGCATGTCAGTTAGGTAAAGATGGATGTGAAGCATATTTGATTAGTTTTGTAGATACTACTAAGGTCAGTCCAGGGGTATTAGACATTCCAGTGGTCAGAGAATTTCCTAACGTATTCTAAAATGATTTGCCTGGTTTGCCACCAAATCAAGAGGTTGATTTTGAGATTGACATCATCCTTGGCGCGACACCTATTTCCATTGCACCATACAGAATGGCTCCATTGGAATTGAGAGAATTGAAGAAGCAATTAAAAGAGTTGCTTGATAAAGGTTTCATTAGGCCAAGTACTTCAAATTGGGGAGCACCAGTTTTGTTTGTGAAGAAAAAGGATGGTAGTATGTGATTATGTATTGAGTATAGGCAATTGAATAGAATTACAGTGAAGAATAAATATCCATTACCGAGAATTGATGATTTCCTTGATTAGTTAAAAGGTGCAACTATGTTCTCTAAAATTGATTTAAGATCAGGTTATTGGCAACTCCGGGTTGAAGAGAAATCTATTGCCAAGACAGCATTCAGAACAAGGTATGGGCATTATAAATTTATTATGATGCCATTTGGGTTAACAAATGCTCCTGTTGCTTTTATGTCACTAATGAACAAGACTTTCCAGCCATATTTAGATCACTTTGTTATTATGTTCATTGATGATATTCTGATTTAGTCTAGAAGCCTAGAAGAACATGAACAACACTTGAGAATTGTTTTACAAATTTTGAGGGAAAAATAGTTGTATGCAAAATTCAACAAATGCGAGTTTTGGATGGAGAAAATTGCATTCTTAGGGCATATTATTTCTAAACATGGAGTGCAACCAGATTCATCAAAGATTAAAGCAATTATTGAATAGGAACTGCCTAGAAATGTTTCTGAAGTTCAAAGTTTTCTTGGGTTAGCTGGCTATTATAGAAGATTTATAAAAGATTTTTCAGTTATTGCTAAGCCTCTCACAGCTTTGTTAAAGAAGAATGTGCCATTCCAGTGGACTGAATTGTGTGATCAAAATTTTCAAGAGTTGAAGAAAAGGCTTACTACTACACCAATACTTGCATTGCCATCTGAAAATGAAGGTTATGTTGTATATATTGATGCTTCTAAACAATTGCGACCTCATGAGCTTAATTATCCTACGCATGATCTTGAATTAGCAGCTATTATACATGCATTGAAGATATGGTGACATTATTTATACAGGGAGACATTTCAGATATTTACTTATCATAAGAGTTTGAAATATATCCCTATGTAAAAAGAGTTGAATCTGAGACAATGAAGATGGATTGAGCTTCTGAAGGATTATGATTGCACTATTGATTATCATCCTGGAAAAGCAAATGTTGTTGCTAATGCTTTAAGTAGGAAGACAGTGGAAATTTTTTCAAGTATGATTTGTTACAATGTGGAATATTTATTTGCACTTAGAGCTATGGATGTGAAGTTTTATGTTTATGACGATGTTCTGTTAGCCACATTACCAGTAAAGCCTTTGATTGGAGATAAAATTAAAGATGCACAGTGTGAAGATTCTTATTTGCAAAGGATGAAGGGTAGAGTACAAGAAGGAAAGAATACACAATTTGTGTTGAAAGATGATGGTGTGTTATTGAATAGAAATCGTGTATGTGTACCTGATGTAGGGGATTTAAGAAAGGAAATCATGCATGAAGCGCACTATGCACCTTATACAATGCATCCTGGAAGTACCAAAATGTAAAAAAATTTGAAGCCTTATTATTGGTGGCCGACAATGAAGAAGGATGTGGCAGAATTTATCAATAAGTGTTTGACATGTCAGCAAGTGAAAGGAGAGCACCAGGCACCTGTAGGTAAACTTTATTCTTTATCTATACCTGTGTGAAAGTGGGGCAAGATTACTATGGATTTTGTTATGGGATTGCCGCATACATTTAACAAGCATGACATTATTTGGGTAATTGTTGATCGACTTACTAAATGTGCTCATTTCTTACCTATGAAGCAAACAGATTCACTTGATAAACTTGCTAAATTGTATACTTCTGAGATTGTTAGATTGCATGGTTTGCCTATATGTATTGTATCAGATAGAGATCCTAGATTTACTTCTCGTTTCTGGGAGAGTTTGTAGAAAGCACATAGTACTAAGCTTCATTTCAGTACAGCTTTTCATCCTCAAACATATGGGCAATCAGAAAGAACTATTCAGACATTAGAAGATATGATGAGGGCTTGCACACTTGAGTTCAAGGGTAACTGGGATGATTACTTACCACAGATGGAATTTGCGTATAATAACAGTTTTCATTCTAGTATCGGTATGGCTCTATATGAAGCTTTGTACGGGAGGAAATGTAGAAGTCTAGTATGCTGGGATGTTGAAGGTTTAAGACAGCTTGAAGGTCCAGAATTGGTACAAGAAATAGTGGATAAAATAGAGATAGTTAAATAGAATTTGAAAGTAGCACAGGACAGACAAAAGAGTTATGCTGATTTGCATCGAAGGGAAATGGAATATATTGTGGGTGATAAAGTTTTCTTGTGGGTATCACCATGGAAAGGAATATTAAGGTTTGGTAAACAAAGGAAATTGAGTCCGAGGTATATAGGACCTTATGAAATTATTGAAAGATTTGGACCATTGGCATATAGGTTAGCATTACCTACAGAGTTGTCTTCTATTCATGATGTTTTTCACGTTTCTATGTTGAGGCGATATAGATCAGATCCTAGTCATATTATTCTAGAGCTAGAGATAGAAATCACAGAAAAGTTGACATATGTGGAAGAACCAATAGAAATTCTTGATCGAAGGGTTAAGAAAATGAGAAATAAAGACATTCCTATGGTAAAAATTAAGTGGAGTCATCATTCACCAAGAGAAGCAACCTGGAAAGTGGAAAAGCATATGAGACAGAAGTATCCGCATCTATTCTATAGTAATGTTGGTGAGTTGTTAAAATTTCGGGGATGAAATTCTTAAGGAAAGGAGAGTTGTAACGCCTGCATTTTCTCATCATACATGTTATGTGCATTTACATTTAATCATTGGGCATATGATGGTATATTAATAATATTTTTATTTTATGAGAATAGATATATATTAATTATAAGTAGAGAATAAGAAGCATGATATTAGATTATTAATTTAGATAAGTTGATTAAGTACTTGGTTTAGGTGTATTAAGCCTTAAGACTCAATTAAACCAATAGTTGAAGGTTGGGTAAATATATTGGACTTAAAAGATACAATTAAAAGTTAATACCTATGTATGGTTAGTAAGAATTAACTTAGGATGATAAAACTAGTTTAAGTAGGTGGTGGCATTGAGAGATGAATCTTGGAAATTGGAACAATGAGCAAGCTCATTTTACCTCTTCATTTCTCTAAAATTCGTACATGGCCAAAAACTCAAAATTTGGAACAAGAGAGAGGAGTGAAATACCTAGAATAACTTAAGATTAAGATAGGATTTTACCAACTATTAAAGGAGCCAAGCTAAAGCTAAAGGATTTGAGCATATTAGCAACCCAAAAGCTGAAATTGGTGAGTTGTTACTTGAGTATTATTAATTTGTCATTAGGGTTCTTGATTATAAATTGGAAAAACTTCAATTAATGCTTTCATTGATTAATTAAAGGTCTGATTATCATGAATTAGTAGAGTATTGAATGATTGCATAGAGATTAAGCTTGATTTAAGTTTAAGAATGTCAAGACAGAAAACTGTCAAAATTCCAGCAACCTTGATGTTATGTATTTTGGGCATAAAATGCGTTATATAAGTCTAAATTAAGCTTAATTGGTGTCTATGGAAATTAAGAGTCCTCTATAACTTTGTACTTTTGTTATTTTGCTATTTTTCCCATTTTGGTTACTTAAATTGAGCAAACAGATTGCTACTCGGGTACAACTAGCTGTATGACCCTTGCTCAGTAATTTGGGAATAATTAAATCTATAGAAGTCGGAATTGAGTAATTCTTCTTGCATATGAAACTAGACGTATAAAAGTATATGTCTATTTAATACGAGATTTTTGTATTAAGCAAATTTTGCCCAGCAATAAATATACTTTGGTACTAAATTCTATCAAGAAAACAGAGATGTTGGAGATTAGTTTTATGCAATTTATTTGATGGTAATTTGAGTTAAATTGGTATATAGCTAGATGGAACACGTTTATATGATATTAAAACACTAATTGAGAGTCTTAGAGGGAGAGTTAGACCTATGAATTAGAGAGGGGATGATCTTGTAATTCATTAGAACTAGCATTTACATGAATATTTGGAATATGCATGAAATGTGAATTGGTGAATGCGTTAACAGGAACTCAAAGGCTTGGAAAGGAAGTTGTGGAGAAAGGAGGTTCTTCTATGCTGAAGGAATAAGTGTATTTTGAGTAACTAAATAGTTAATATTTGTTATATTCATATATTTAATCAAATGTTTTGCGAATGGTTGTGTTTGCTTAATATTGTGTTATGTTTGAATGAATGAGATGGAAATGATTGGTGTTGAGTGGAACAATTGTTATTGCTTGAATATGATATAAGTGAAATGATTGAATTGTGATGTTAAGTGCATATGTGCATGTGAATGGTGGATTCCCCTGTGAAAAGAAATATATATATAAAGCCTTGGGAGGCTAAAGCCTAGAGAGGCTATAAAAGTGTGTAATGTGAGGATGAGGCGGATTAGCTTACGTGTGCGATAGGTGAGGATGAGGCGGAGCAGCATATTAAAGGGGATCCACAAGCCGTGAGAACTAACCATAATTGCTGAATTGTATTTTTTTTCTATGATGGTTGTAATGAATTGAGTAGAATTGTATGAATTTATGCCTAAATTATGAATCATGGTAAGTTATGTGATTGGGTGGAAATTGTATTAAGTGTATGTGATATAGATTATGTTGATTATTTATTTACTGAGCTGGAGGCTCACCCCTCTCCCAAATTTTTCTTTTCAGGTTTGTAAATAGTACTGTATCCGTTGGTTGTATCTCAAGTCTAGCTTTTAGCAGTTCTGTCAGCTTGGGCCAGTTTTGTGGAGTCTCCTCCTGATGCATTTTGTATGCAGTTATGTGATTATATGGAAGTGTGCCTTGTAAGGCATAAGAAGATTTTTGAATACTTGTTAAATGATGTTTATGTATAATCATATGTTTATATGTTAATAACCTTGTGTCTTGATTCTTAACAATCTGCATATTGACCTATCTACATGTAGTATATATTCTACGACGCTTGTATGCTACCTGGCTAATGTCTGTTGGTTAGCATGTAATGGGGGTGTGACACCATACTTTGTCTTAAATGATGTTTTCCACTCATCCACAAATTTCATGCGAATTTGATAACATCCTGAATGCAAATCAATCTTAGTAAAGTAACTTGCACCATGCAACTTATCAAGCATATCATCTAACCTCGCTCTCTTTTGTATCTTTATACACTCCTTGATTTTTCCCCCTCAATTTTGCTACTTTCAGCCTCACTCCTTTTTCTCTCCAATTTACATTGTTCATTATACACTTCTTTTGGAGAAAGAGGTGTAAGTGTGACTTTTCTCCCATCTTTTATAAAAGAGTACCTATTAAGGAGCCCATCATGAACATCCCTTCTATCAAATTGCCATAGCCTACATAGCAAGCTATGGCCAACATGCATTGGCACTTCATAGCACTTCATCTGAATACCTCCCAATAGTGAAAGTCACAATAACTTGCTTATTCACTTTTATCCCACTACAATTGGTTAACCATAACAACTTATAAGGTTTTGGATGCAGAATGAGATTTAATCCTTATTTCCCTTTGCTACTCCATATTATCTTCCTCCTACATTTGCACATTAAGTGTGCGCCTAACAACCAAAAGATCACCTCCCATAGGACCTTCAATACCATCATCACTATGATCCTATAATGGTGGCATCTCATCTTCACTACTCTCTTCACTTGCTGTTTCTATCTCACCATGCTCCCTAGCAACCATTGTCCTCTTATTAGGACATTGTGAAGCAATGTGCCCATGCCCTAAATATTTGAAGCATTTAATGTCCAAATTTTTCCCTTTGTTAGCTTCATTTGTGTTGGTCTCCTTGTTGCCTAAGACATTCTTACTCTTATTCCCATCAAAAACAGCCTTATCATCTCGTCTTTTATTTTCTTTCTATTGATTAGACCAATTAGGCCTACTTGAAGTGCTTTTCTATTCAAACCTTGCTGCTCCCCTTGGTTTTAATTGCTTTTCAACCTTATTTGCAAGATTAAATAACTCCTCAAGTTCTACATAATGTTGCAGTTCGACCCTATTTGCAATCTCCTTATTAAGCCCACAAATAAAACCTGTTATCATAGCTTCCCTATCTTCATCCAAATCAGTCCTTGTCATGAGCATCTCCAATTCCTTATAATAACCCTCTATGCTTTTTGTACCTTGCTTCAAAGCATAGAGTCTTTGATGTAACTCCCTATGATAATGTCTAGGTACAAAACGTCTTATCATGATGGTTTAAAGAACATGCCAAGTATCAATAGGCTCTTCCATGTTTCTTCTCCTACTCACCATCAATTGATCCCACCATACTATTGCATACTCAGAAAATTGAGTAACCACTAACTTTACCTTCTTCTCCTCATAAAAGTTATGATAATCAAAGATAAGGACTACTTGCTTTTCCCACTCTAAATATGCCTCCGGATCTTGTTTTCCTAAAATGGTAGGAATCCTAAGTTTGATGCTACCCATATTCCTATCCACATCATCATTATACCCATAATAACCACCAAACTCACCTCTGCAATTCCCTCTACCCATTGCGTTGTTTTGGCCTCCCCTAGCTTCTCTACCCATGCCACGGCCAACACCTATAATTATTGCATTATCATCATCATCATAATCTAGTTCTAAGTCTTCCTTAATGCCTACCATGCTCTGCCTATCATTTCCTAAATAAGCATTAGCATTGATTTGCTTTAATATGGCTCTTTGGTTGGTTGTCATATCTAACCGCATCCTCTCTACAGCCTCATTGATGTTCATTATGCTCCATTGCACTCTTTCATTTTCATGCATTTGTGCCACGGATATGCCATGATTAACTTGAGGCACATTCTCCTCTCTCCCACCTCCACTAAAGGTATTTGACATTGCTGTAAGAAAAAGTCAGTATGCAAAAACAAGAATTAAAAGTATTAGTACCTCACTAATCGCACCTTAATATAGATGATTCTATGCATGTTTATTGACTGTTTATCAGTCGTTTATTCGTATATTTGAGTCATATTTAATCCTGTTTGATCGTACTTTGGTATGTTTATGAGTTTTCAGGTTTTCAGACTCCTTGATGGGAAATTGATTGATTTTCGGGCAGAAACCAAGCTATTTTGATGACTTAAACATATTAGATGTTCGTCGGAGTCGATTCCTTGTTGGCGCGCATTTCAAGGCTTTTGCATCGGCCATTGCACGGCCCATTGCACAGCTTCCCTTGGATGGTTTTGAAGATTTGCATTTTTGGATGTATGTGGCCGTGGCACGGGCAGTGCATATTTGCACGGGCCGTGGCACGGGCTATGGCACTTCTACCTATAAATAGGCACACGCAAAATGAGACAGGGTTTTGCTTCTAACTTTTGGACTTCTCTACGCGCGCGACCCTTTACTTCTACACCTCTGTTCTTGACATTTTAGGAGACCAAACATCATTTCAAAGGATTGATTTGGGAGATTCAAGCAAAGATTAAAGGTTCCAGATGATTGATTGAGACATCAGAGATCCATACTTGAGGCTGGTTTTAGAGTTGGTGCTTGCAACATTTCCACTCTGATTCGAGAGAAGAGGGGTTACATGTTCCATTTCCTTTTCTGTTATTTATTTCCTTTTGTATTTGTTTCTTTCATTATGAGTAGCTAAGGCTACCAAACCCATTAGGGTTTACCTTTATTGATAGATTATGCTTATTTGTTAGATTTGTATTTGCCATTCTTGTAATCTGCTTGCTATTGATTAATAAAGTTTAATTTAGTTAATTTGAGACGTTGAATTAATTATCTTTTAGGTTATTTCTTGACATTGAGAAATGCTTGTTACAAATGGAATTTGAATAGTAAGAACTGGTAGTTAACACTTAAAGATAAGGTTAATTTACTTGCCGGATTAAGAATTAACAACTCTTAATAGTTCTAAATCACGCTTAATGCTAATCTGTAATAATCTGATAGAAAGAGATTCCATTAGGTTAGTGCAAGTTTAGGAACTCGGTGAGCTCGAGAGAGGAACCGAGTTCGATTCAGGATTTAGGCACGGGTAAGCAAGATTGGTAATTTATAAAATAAACCTTTAGAATTCCATCATTTAGGTCCCCTTTGGGTTTGTTTCTCTTGTTGCAGTTGTCTTTCGATTGTTAGTTGCTATTCATTTATTTATTTGCATTCATAGTCATTAGTTAGTTAGTTTAGACTTCTCACACCCTATTTCAAACTAGATAACATAGCGAACAGTAGTAACTCTAGGTTCACCCGATCTCCAGGGATAGGACCTTGATACTCACTAGTGCTAGGCCGCATCGATAGGTTCACTGCCTTAGGTGTAGGTTGTATCAGTAGACCATCACACCCTTACGTGTCTACTCTCCAAAAATGGGGTTTTGCTCTTATGTTTACACACAATAAGGTTAACACTCCAGGCTGAAACTCACACCACTCGACTTGGTCTCAAGTGTTCTTATGTGAATTAAGAACTCACACACAAAGTTCAAACTATACAAGCAACACATAAAGAATCAAGCTTTAAAAGTCTAGTTGAAGTAAGTGGGTAAAAATGAAGAATTTCAAGCAAAACAGTAATGAAATCAAGAAAAATAGGAGTCAAGGATAATAGACAACTCAAATAGATTCAATATACATGTGAAAGAATTCATCTAAAATGCAAAGATTTAAGGAAAATCGTTCAAGAATCAAGAAAGTATGGAAGAGAACAAAGAACTTTTGAATTCTTTCCTTATTGGATCTGAAATCTTATCTATGTAATCATTTTGTTCATCTCTTTTGTGCCTCTCTTTCTAATCTCTGTTTAGTATGATGGTTTGGTTTTATTTGGAAAGCAGAAACACGAGTGTTGTATGGAAGCATGTGGAAGCGGCAATTGTAGGCACCGATTCAATGCTTGGATAAATGCGAAGAAAGAAAATTAGTTAATCAAGTATTGATATCATTCTCTAAATGATATCAGACGAACCTTTTAGAGGAAAGAGGGAACAATTAGAATCTAGGCATGATCAAAATTTGACCACTCCCATCATTCATTGTTCCTCTAGGCGTAAGGAATGATGGGGATGTAGTTGTCAAGCTTGACCAATGGCATTGGGGCTTATCTTGATGATCATCTAGGATGAGACATAAATCACTCGCGTAAGGGAGAAATCATGTTGTTTTCAGTTAATCCAAGGGTAAAACAATTAGGAATGCGAGTTTTTTTTTATGTTTGGGATGCATATAATGAAGTAATTTGATTCGGAGCATTATTAGGTTTGCCCATGCGAATTTCCCCTTGTATTCGTTAAGCTAGTTCTTAAAATTTAGGACTATGAGATTTGTTGAATAGTCAACTCCTCTCTAGTTCTTGATTTGACTTTAGTTTATTTGTTTTTCTCTATTTATTTATTTATATTTAGCTTATAGTTTCTTCTTCTTATGGAATGAGGGCTTTTGCACTATAAAAGCAACATGCAACCGAATACTTAAGGCTAATGAGCATATAATTTCAATTTTTATATGAATCAAGGCCCATACACCCTTATGTGCTCCTTTATTCTCATTATGTCGATATTAGATTTATTCAAGCCCAATAAACTGAATTAGATTAATGAGCCTTGAATTTGAATCTAACTCTTCAAGCCTTAATGTGTCCTTAGCCCAAACATCTTGAATAAGCCTATTGAGAGCTTCTTTTATCTTTTTAGCCTTGGACTTTGTAATTGGGTCTTCATGGATGTGAAGTGGATCTTGAATCCTAGTTTGATTAGGATTCCCAATGTCACTTGAATTCTTGATGTCATTTAGACTCCTAATATCATTAGGACTTCTTGATGTCATTTAGACTCCTAATATCATTAGGACTCCTTGTTGGAGTAGAACTCCTAGTTAGAGTAGGACTCCTTATCAAAATAGGATTCTTTCAGCTAGTAGAATTTTCATCTTTAGGATTCCTTGTTGGAGTAGGATTTCTTATGCTAGATGGGCTCTTATTAGTTAGTGTAATATTTGAGGACTTATAAACACAAATGCTAACAAGCATAGACGTATTGCTCATGTCCTTCTATCTTTTTTATTGAGTATTAATATCATTCTCCGGATGATCACGGACGAACTTTTAGAGGAAAGAGAGAATAACGAGAATCGAGGCACGTCCAAATATTCTGATTCAAGATTTAGACCAATGGGATCTACATCATTCATTATTCCTCTAGGCACGAGGGCACTTGATGACACAAGGATTAGTATAAGGAATCATGGGAATATAATTGACAAGCTTGACCAGTGACATTGGAGCTTAGCTTGATAATCATGCAGGATGAGATGTAAATCTACTTGCGTAAGGGAGAAATCATGTTGTTTTCAACTAATCCGAGCATAATACAATTGGGAATGCAAGTGTTTTGATGTGTAGGATGCATATAAAAAGAAGTAATTTCTCCTTAGGTAGGTCCATGTGAATTTCTCCTTTTTTGGTTAAGCTAGATCACAAAATTTGGAACCACAAGATTTGTTGGCCAATCAACTCCTCTCTAGTTTGGATTTGACTTTAGTTTATTCTTCTTTATTTATTTATTTATTCATATTTAGCTTCTAGTTTCTTCTTCTTATGGAATGAGGGATTTCGAACTATGAAAACCGCATGCAACCAAATACTTGGCTAATCAGCATAATATTTTAGTTTTCTACCTTGCGGGAAATCAAGTTATGGGTTCTTTCAAGAACTTTGTAGAGTTATCAACACTCATGCTAGCGAAAATAGACTTAACGCTCACGTCCTTCCTTTATTTTGATCGAGTATTGATATCATTCTCCGAATGATCACGAAAGAATCTTTTGGAGGAAAGAGAGAACAACGAGAGTGTAGTAGGCGGGACGAAATTCGCACGACCATGCTTAGCCCATGCTTCATTCTTTATTGAAAGAACAGTAGATGACATGTCCTTGAGCACGGTCATGCATCTACCATGCTTCATTCTTTTGAAAGGGAAGTAGACGATAAGATCTGGAGCATGCCCATGCTTAGCCCATGTTGCGTTCCTTTTAAACAAAAGTTCAAGATTTGACTTCCAATGCCTTTAGTTTGGGTTTGATTAGTCCACATCCCAATGGTGCAAATCCTGAATCAAAATATTTGGGCGTGCCTCGATTCCTATTTTTCGTTGTTTCCTTCAAAAGATATCAATACTTAATCAATCGATTTTATCCTTTGCATCTGTCCGAGCATTGGATCGATGCTTATGATTGCCGCTTCCACACACTTTTACTCAACACTCGTGTTTATGCTCTCCAAATAAAAGCAAAGCATCATACTAGACCAAGATTAGACGTAGAGACAAAAAAGAAACGATCAAAATGAGAACATAAGGTTTTGAATCCAATAAGGAAAGAAATCACAAGTTCTTTGTTGTCTTCCATACAGCTAAGCATAAGGATTAAATCATAATTGATTTAAACACAAGGGTAGACGAAGAACATAAAAAAGGAAGGACATGAGCGGCAAGTCTATGCTCACTAATGTGAGTGTTGATAAATCTGCAAAGTTCTTAAAAGAACCTAACTTGATTTTCTACAAGATAGAAAACTGAAATAATATGCTCATTAGCCTCAAGTATTCAGTTGCATTCGGTTTCTATAGTATGTAAGCCCTCATTCCATAAGAAGAAGAAACTAGAAGCTAATTAGGAATAAAAAAATAAAGAAAGATAAATAAGCTAAAGTCAAATCAAGAACCATAGTGGAGTTGACTGGTTAACAACTCTCGTAGTCCCATATTTTAAGAACCAACTTAACGAATACAAGGGCAAAATCATGTTAGCCTTCCTAATAACACTCCGAACAAAATTACTTCATTATATGCATCCCATACATCAAAAAGCTCACATTCCTATTTGTATTATACTTGAATTAATTGAAAACAACATGATTTCTCCCTTATGCGAGTGGATTTATGTCTCATCCTGCTTGATCAACAAGCTGAGCCCCAACGCCACCGGTCAAGCTCATCAATTATGTTCCCATGATTCCTTATGCTAATCCTTGTATAATCAAGAGTCCTTATGGCTAGAGGAACAAGGAATGCTAGAGATCGCGATGGTGCAAATCCTAAAACGGAATATATGGGCATGCCTGATTCTCGTTGTTCCCTCTTTCCTCCAAAAAATTTGTTTGTGATCATTCTTCGAATGATATCAATACTCTATCACTTAATTATTTTTCTTCGCATTTGTACAAGCATTGGATCAGTGCCTATGATTGCATCTTCCATGCGCTTTCACTCAACCCTCGTGCTTATGCTCCTTAAATAAAGCCAAACTATACAGAGATTAGACAGAGAGGCACAAAATAAACGAAAAAGAAGAGAAAATAGGTAGGATTTTGGATCCAATAAGGAAAGAAATCATAAGTTCTATGTTCTCTTTCATATAGCTAAGGAGAAGGATCAAATCGAATTGATTTAAATACAAGGGTAGACAAAGAACACAAAAGAAAGGAAGGATGTGAGCAATGAGTCTATGTTTGCTAGCACGAGTGCTGATAAGTCCGTAAAGTTCTTGAAAGAACCCATAACTTGATTTTCCGCGAGCTAGAAACTAAAATAATATGCTCACTAGCCTCAAGTATTCAATTGCATGTAGTTTTTATAGTGCGAAAGCTCTCATTCCATCGGAACAAGAAACTAGAAGCTAAATATGAATAAATCAATAAAGAAATATGAATAAACTAAAGTCAACTCAAGAACTTGAGAGGAGTTACTGATGAATAACTCTCGTAAACTAAAATAATATGCTCACTAGCTTCAAGTATTCTATTGCATGAGCTTTTAATAGTGTGAAAGTCGTCATTCCATAAGAAGAATAAATTAGAAGCTAAATATGAATATATACATACAGAAAGATGAATAAACAAATGTCAAACTAAGAACTAGAGAGGAGTTGATTAGTCAACAACTCTCGTAGTCCCAGATTTTATGAGTCAGCTTAATGATAACAAGGGAGAATTTGTATGCTCCTACATAATAATACTCCAAACTAAATTACTTCATTATATGCATCCTAAATATTCCTGATTGTATTACGCTTGGATTAATTAAAAACAACATGATTTCTCCCATATGCAAGTGGATGTACATCTCGCCTTGCTTGATCATCAAGCTAAGCCACAATGCCATCGGTCAAGCTTATCAATTGTGTTCCCATGGTTCCTTATGTCAATCCTTCTATCATCAGGTGTCCTTGTGACTAGAGGAACAAAGAATGATGGAAATCCTAATGGTGCAAATCTTGAATTAAAATATTTCAACATGCCTCGATTCTCATCATTCCCTCTTTCTTTTCTTTTGCATTCTTTGTCTATCCTTGTGTTTATAACTATTTGATCCTTACGCTTAGCCTGATGAGAGAGGGAATGATAAGAAGCCTAGCACTCCCCAATATTCTGATTCAGGAGTAGCATGATTAAAATCTCCATCATTTCTTAATCCTCTAAGCACGAGGACTCCTAATGACACAAGGATCGGCGTGAGGAATCATGGGAATGAAATTGACAAACTTGACGGATGGCATTGGGGCATGACTTGATGACCAAGTAGGACAACACATAAATCCATGAGCGTAAGGGAGAAATCATGTTTCTTTCGATTAATCCAAGCATAAATGCGCAGGTTTGACAACTTTGGAGGCATATAATTAGTAATTTGGGTCGGAGTCTTATTAGGTAGGCCCACGCGACTATCCTTTTATTTTTGTTAAACTGGCTCGTAAAATTTAAGACTACAATAGTTGTTGGCTAATCAACTCCTAGTTTATTCATCTTTTTTTATTTTTTTACTCAAATTTAGCTTGTAGTTTCTTCTTCTTATGGATTAAGGGCTTTCGCACTATGAAAACCGCTTGCAACTAAATATTTCAGTCTTCTACATTGCAAGAAATCAAGTTATGGGTTCTTTCAAGAACTTTGTTGACTTATGAAGACTCGCGCTAGCGAACCTGCACTTATTGCTCACGTCCTTTCTTTCTTTTGCGTTCTTTGTCTACCCTTGTGTTTAAATCAATTCGATTTGATCCTTACCTTAGCCATATGGAAGAGAATAAAGAACTTATCATTTCTTTCCTTGTCGGATTTGTAGTCCTACCTATGTTCTCATTTTGTTCGTTTCTTTTATGCATCTCTTTCTAATCTCTCTATAGTATGATGGTTTTGTTTTATTTGGCGAGCATAAACACGAGGGTTGAGTGAAAGTGCGTGGAAGCTGCAATCATAGGCACCGATCCAATGCCTAGAAAAATGCGAGGAAAGAAAATTAGTTGATCGAGGATTAATGTCATTCTCCAAATGATCACAAATGAATCTATTGGAGGAAAACAGGAACAACATCAATGGAGGCACGCCTAATTATTCCAATTCAAGATTTGCACCATTGGGGTCTCAATTATTCTTTGTTCCTCTAGGCACGAGTACTCTTGATGCTACAAGGATTGGCTTAAGGAATCATAGGAATGCAATTGACAAGCTTGATCGGTGGCATTGGAGTGTGACTTGATGATCAAGCAGGACGAGATGCAAATCTGCGAGTAAGGGAGAAGTCATGTTGCTTTCGACTAATCCAAGCGAGAATGCGTGAGTTTTGATGTTTAGGACGAATACAATGAAGTATTTTGGACCGGAGTGTCATTAGGTAGGCCATGCAAATTTTTCTTATTTTGTTAAGCTGGCTCATAAAGTTTAGGACTACGAGGGTTCTCTAGTTCTTGATTTGACTTTAGTTTATGGATCTTTCTTTATTATCTAGACTTGCGCTAGCAAACATAGATTTATCGCTCACGTCCTTCTTTTCTTTTGTGATCTTTATCATCCTTGTGTTTAAATCAATTCGATTTGATCCTTATCCTTTGCCATGGAAGAGAATAAAGAACTTGTAATTTCTTTCCTTAACAGACAAAAAATTCTACCTAGGTTCTCATTTGTTCGTTTCTTTTGTTTGTCTCTTTTTAATCAATGTCTAGTAGTATGGCTTGGTTTTATTTGACGAGCCTAAACATGAGTGTTGAGTTAAAGTGCATGGAAGCGGCAATTGTTGGCTGCATCTTGATGTGCTATTTATATAGCTACAATCTAAGGCAGGGAACCTATTGATGCAGTCTAGCACTCATGGCGAGTATCAAGATCGTATTCCTCGCAAAAGTGAAAGCCTAGAGTTACTTTTTTGTTCTCTGTTATATTAGCCTAAAATGAATGATGAATAATTTTTAAACTAACTAATAACTATAAGCTAAGTTCTAAGGGAGATGCAGGAATGAATGGATAAATAAAACAACCAAGACAAGAAAGCAAACCCAAAGGGAACCTAAACTAGTTGGCAATCAAACAAAAGATAACAGATTGATGAATCCAATTATGCTACCTGTGGATGAATTCTTAACTGAATTCTATTTCTCTCTCGAGCTCACCGAATTCCTAAACTCAAGAACCTAAAGTTGAAATCTCTTCCTAACAATTGATTCTTAAATTAGCATTAAGCTTTAATCCGCCTCTATTAAGCTTTGTTAATTCTTAATCCGGCTAGTTAATTATCCTTATCTCTAAGTGATTATTAACCAGTTCTTGCTATTCAAAATTCCAATCGCCAAATGGATTTCTCAATCACATAAAGCAATCTAAACATCACAATTCACAACGTCTCATGAACAATGCATCATCTTATTAATACTGAAAGCAAGAAGGATACAAAACTAAACTCAAATAATCCAACAATTTAGTACTAAGCCAACATAGTAAAGAAATCCCAATGGATTTATTCAATCTAGCTAAACATGTTCATCTTTAAAACAACTAGGAAATCAATTATAATGAAAGAATAACAAAAATGGAACATATACACCCTTTTCTCTAGAATCGGATGACCAGCTCCAAATATGAATCAGCACTATGATCAGTCTTCCCAATTGCCTCTCGAATTGCTTCACTACTCTTTTGCATTCGAAACCTTGTGATTACGGGATTCTTCCTCTCTGTAACTCTCTCCCGAACTCAGCAGCACTATGTAAAAACCGAACCAGCCGCCAGGGCTCTCTACTTGCTTCTTGCTTAGCTAACCCTAAAAAAATAGTTTTTCTTATATATTTGTCTCAGCACGGCCGTGGTTATGGCCGTGCTGAAGCTTCGGATCTCACCAATTAGGGTTTCTTCATGGTCATGCCCCCGCCAGTGCTGAGCCACCATGGGCCGTGCTGGAGGGGGTGGTGGCTATGGAAACCGTGCCCAAAGTGCCATGTTTTGAAGACCAAAAGCTCATGGTTGGTCACGACCAGAGTCCAGGCCGTGCTTAATGTATGCACTGCGTGCTCTTGTCCGATTTTGATGAATTCCCATCTATTTTCGCATGTATTGATCTATAATTGCTCAAATACTTATGATGGTCCTATAAATTCTCCTGAATTGCAAAAGAACACAAAACACGGGTGATCTTGGAATAAAAGCACAATAGTTGCTAAGAAAATACGCAATAATATGCAAGCAAATATGTGTAAAACTATGCACATCACATCTAATGCTTGGACAAATGCGATGAAAGAAAATTAGTTGATCGAGTATTGATATCATTTTCTAAATGATCGAGGGCGAATGTTTTAGAGGAAAAAGGGAACACCAAGAATCGAGGCACGCCCAAATATTTCAATCCAGGATTTGCACCATTGAGATCTCCATCATTTCTTGTTCCTCTAGGAATGATGACTCATGCTGACATAAGGATTAGCATAAGGAATCATGGGAATGCAATTGATAAGCTTGATCGGCAGCATTGAGGCTTAGATTGATGATCAAGCAGGATGAGACGTAAATCCACATGCGTAAGGGGGAAATCATATTGTTTTCAATTAAGCCAAGTGCAATACAAGTGGGAATGCGAGCATTTTGATATTTGGGATGCATATAATGAAGTAATTTGGGTCAAATTATTATTAAGTGGGCTCTCATGAATTTCTCTTTATTTTCATTAAGATGGCTTATAAAATTTGGGACTACGAGAGTTGCTAACTAGTAGACTCCTCTCTAGTTCGTGATTTTACTTTATTTATTACTCTTTATTTATTTATTCATATTTAGATTTTAGCTTCTTCTTCTTATGGAATGAGGGCTTTCCCATTATAGAAACCGCATGGAACCGAAAATTTGAGGCTAGTGAACGTATTATTTCAGTTTTCCAAGAAATCAAGTTATAGGTTCTTTCAAGAACTTTGCCGACTTATCTAGACTTGTGCTACCAAACATAGACTTATGCTTATATCCTTCCTTTCTTTTGGGTTCTTTGTGTACCCTTGTGTTTAAAACAATTCAAATTGATCCTTACGCTTAGTCATATGGAAGAGAATAAAGAACTTGTGGTTTCTTCCTTATCGGATATGAAATCCTACGTATGTTCTCATTTTATCTTTTTATTTTATGCCACTCTTTTTAATCTTTATCTATATAATGGTTTGGTTTCATTTTAGGAGTATAAACACTAATGTTGAGTTAAAGTGAGTGAAAGCAACAATTATAGGCACCGATCCAATTCTTGGACAAATGCAAAGAAAGAAAATTAGTTGATTGAGTATTTATATCGTTCTTTGAATGGTCACAGACGAATCTTCTAGAGGAACGAGGGAACAACAAGAATTGCAGTACGCCATAATACTCCGATTCAGGATTTACACCATTAGAGTCTCTATCATTCCTTGATCCTTTAAGCACAAGGACTCTTGATGACATAAGTTTTAACATAAGGAATCATGGGAATGCAATTCACAAGCTTGACCGGTAGTATTGGGGCTTAGCTTGATGATCAAGCAAGACGAGACATAAATCCATATTGTAAGGGAGAAATCATGTTGCTTTCAATTAATACGAGCGGGAATGCATGCGTTTTGAAGTTTAGCAGTCATATAATGAAGTATATTCGGTCAGAGCGTTATTAGGTACACCTAAACAAATTTTCCCTTGCTTTCGTTAAGGAATTATGGAAATGTAATTGACAAAGTTCACTAGTGGCATTAGATCATGACTTGATGATCAAGCAGGACGAGACACAAATCCATGCGCGTGATGGAGAAATCATGTAGCTCTCTATCAATCCAAGCAGGAATGTGCACATTTTTATGTTTAGGACGTATAAAATGAAGTAACTTGGGCCGGAGTGTTATTAGGTAGGCCACACGAATTTCCCCTTACTAGATTCATTCAAGCCTAATAAACTCAATTAGATTAATGAAATTCTTCAACACTTGATGTGTCCTTAGCCCAAATATCTTGGATAAGCTTATTGACTTATAATTTGAATCGGACTAGGACTCCTAGTTAAATTATGATTCGTTTTGTTGCTTGAACTCCTAATATCATCAGGACTCCTTGCTAGATTAGGATTCCTAGTTGAGTCAGGATTCCTTGTTGGATTAAGATTCCTTGAGCTAATAGGATGTGCATCATTAAGACTCCTTGTTGGAGTAGGATTTGTTGTCCTAGTTTGGTTTGTATCATTCCCCCTTTGATTGAAAAGATTCGTCCTCGAATGTTGCCCGAATATTGTGAAAGAAGCAAACATATAATCTCCAAGAACAATATTAACTCATTATCAACCTGCAAATCTTTCACAGAAGTTGTTAGAGGAACTTTAGAACAAAGAATACTTTCAATGCCAATAAACTCAACATGTTCAACCCCCTCAATGGCATCAAACAAAATATCTTCATTCTTCACCAGCTCAACTTTTGCTTCATCTTTAACAATGATCTCTTCACCTTGGGTTTCATTCAAAAGTTGCAAATCATTGTCTTTTTTACCATCTTCATTAATCATGTCTTCAGAATCTTCATTGACTTTGGTACAGTGTTGTAACTCCTATACATCATCAATCTTCTTGTTTTTACTCTCCATAGCACTCTTTTTATCTTCACTCTCTAAAGCACTTTTTTATTTTTCCATCTCTTTCTTTTCGGCCTCTACTCTCATTCTTTCCATTTTGCATTGGTCTTCATACATTTCTTTTGCTAAAAGTGATGCAAGTGTAGTCTTTCTTCCATCCTTAGTGAATGAATACCTATTGAGGTACCTATCATGCATCGCCCTCCTATCAAATTGCCATGGTCTCCCAAGCAAAATATCATTAGCATGCATAAGTACTACATTGCACAACACCATATCATGTTATTTACCAATAGAGAAGGAATTAATTGCTTGCTGGTTTACCTTAACCTCACCACAATCATTAAGCCATTTAAGCTTATATGGACGTTGGTGTGGTATGGTAGGCAGCCCCAATCTACTAATTAAGAGAGTACTTACAACATTAGTGCAACTCCCACTATCAATAATCACATTACATGCCTTGCCTTGTACATGACATCTTGTGTGAAACAATTTGTCCATTTGTTGCTCATAGCAATCCTCCTTTTGATAATACATCTCACACACACAACTCACGTCTTTAACACTCAAAACAAATCAGAATTAAAACGACACGACAACCAGAAGACAAAACTAAACTTAATAAACAAGATTAAGCCTAAACATAATAAAACATGTAAGAACAATATGTAATGGAGAATAACTAATCTTAATGAATGAATAATAAAAAGTATAGAATACCAAATCAATTTTTTTTTTAATTTTAGAAGTCTAACAATTGAATTAGACAAAGAAGTAATAAGAACCAAATTAAAAGAAAGAAAAAGGAAATAAGAAATTAGAATTTAATAATGAAAATATGAAAGGATAAAATCTGATCTAAAGCCAAAGCTCTGATACTAAATGATATGGAACCTCCATGAATAAGCTATAGAACCCTTTTTGAATTACGGACCCCCAACACATTAACATGAAAATTGGTTCAACCCCTAAGAAAGGTTAGAAAACAGATTATTTAGAAAGATTACCAATTTCGAAACACTCCATAAGAAGATGATCAATCTACTTAAATGTTTCTTAAGCATGCATTCTATAAAAGAATGCAAAGACAAAGCAAACAGCTTTAAGGTAAAAATACTAATTATCATTCAACTTTTAACTTCAACTTTTTAATTCATTACATCAAAATTCGTACTAGCCTTATATAGGCCCTAGAAAACCCCAAATCTTAACTAATAAGGATTTACATCTGATCTAGGATAAAGATAACCTTCCTAACTAAAAGAGATAACTTAAACAAAATCCTAATTAGGTTAAAATACATGTGTGGCCGCCCAAAATAAGCTATAAAACCCTAATTTACATAAGTCATATAGATGGGCCTCACAGCATAAGCCAATTTAGGCTCAAAGTCTTCATATGCTCCAATTCATATACGCCAATCTTTATGTCATCAGCAGTACTCATGCCTAGAGGAACAAATAATAATGGAGACCCCAATGGTGCAAATCCTGAGTCAGAATAATTGGACATACCTCTATTCATGTCATTCGCGCTTTCCTCCAAAAGATTCATCTGCAATCATTCAGAGAATGACAAAAATATTCGACACCAAAATGAGCTCATTCCCACTTGGATTAATCGAAAGCAACATGATTTCTCCGTCATGTGTGCGGATTTACATCTCATTACGGTTGACCATCAAGCTGAGCCCCAATGCCACCGGTCAAGCTTGCCAAATGTGTTCCCATAATTCCACATGCCAATCCTTGTGTCATCAGGAGTCCTCATGCCTAGAGGAATAAGGAATGATGGAGACCCCAATGGTGCAAATCCTGAATCAGAATGTTTGGTTGTGCCTCGATTCTTGTCGTTGCCTCTTTCCTCCGAAAGATTCATCTGCAATCATTTAGAGAAAGATATCAATACTTGATCAAGTAATCTTCTTTCTTTGCATTTGTCCAAGCATTGGATCAGTGTTTATGATTGTCGCTTCCATGTGCTTTCACTCAACACTCGTGTTTATGCTCCCCAAATAACAAACCATCATATTATACAAAGATTATAGAGAGAGGCACAATAGAGACGACCAAAATGGTTACATAGATAGAATTTTAAATTCGATAAGGAATAAAATCAAATTGATTAAAACGCAAGGGTAAATAAAGAATACAAAAGAAAAGAAGGACATGAGTGATAAGTCTATGCTCGTTAGCACAAGTGCTTATTAAACCGCAAAGTTCTTAAAAGAACCATAATTTGATTTCCTGTAAGATAAAAAAACTAAAATAATATGCTTATTAGCCTTAAGTATTCGGTTCCATGCAGTTTTTATTGTGTGAAAGCCCTCATTCCATAAGAAGAAGAAACTAGAAGCTAAATATTAATTAATAAATAAAGAAAGATGAATAAACTAAAATCAAATTAAGAACTATAAAGGAGTTGACTGGTCAACAACCTCGTAGTCCCAAATTTTAAGAATCAACTTAACGAATCCGAAGGGATATTCGCGTGGGCCTACCTAATAACACTCCAAACCAAATTACTTCATTATATGCATTCCAAACATTAAAATGCTCGTATTCCCAATCGTAACTAAAGTGAAATCATGAATGAGAGAGGAGTTAAGTGGTCAACAACTCTCGTAGTCCCAAATTTTATGTGTCAGCTTAACGAAAACAAGGATAAATTCATGTGGGCGGCCTACCTAATAACATTCTGACCCAAATTACTTCATTACATGCATCCCAAACATCGAAACACTCACATTGCTACTTGTATTATGCTTCAATTAATTGAAAACACCATGATTTCTCCCTCACGCTCGTGGATTTATGTCTCATCCCACTTGATTATCAAGCTAAGCCCCAATGCCACCATTCAAGCTTATCAATTGCATTGCCATGATTCCTTATGCCATCAGGAGTCCTCGTGCCTAGAGGAACAAAGAATGATGGAGATCCCAATGGTGGAAATCCTGAATCGAAATATTTAGGCGTGCCTCAATTCTCATTATTCCCTCTTTCTTGTAAAAGATTCATCCGTGATCATTCGGAGAATTATGTCAATACTCAATCAATTAATATTCTTTCTTCACATTTATCCAAGCATTGGATAAGTGCCTATCATTGCCACTTCCACGGGCTTTAACTCATCGCCAAACAAAACTAAACTATCATACTAGACATAAATTAGAAAGAGAAAAATAAAAGAAAGGAATGAATGAGAACATAGGTAGGATTTCATATCCGATAAGGATAGAAATCGTAAGTACTTTATTCTCTTCCATGGCTAAGCATAAGGATAAAATCGAATTGATTTAAATACAAGGATAGACAAAGAACACAAAAGAAAGGAAGGATGTGAGTAATAAGTCCAGGTTTGCTAGCACGAGTCTTTATAAGTTCGCGAAGTTATTGAAAGAACCCGTAACTTAATTCTCCACAAAGTAGAAAACTGAAATAAAATACTCACTAGACTCAAATATTATGTTGCATGCGGTTTTCATTGTGCGAAAGCCCTCATTCCATAATAAGAAGAAACTAGAAGCTAAATATGAATAAATAAATAAAGAAAGAAAGATGAGTAAACTAAACTCAAATCAAGAACTAGAGAGGAATTGACTGGCCAACAACTCTCATAGTCCTAACTTTTATGAGCTAGCTTAACAAAAAATATGAGCAATTCACGTGGGTCTACCTAATAATACTCCGAACAAATTACTTCATTATATGCATCCCAAACATAAAAAAATGTACGCATTCCCACTTGGATGAATCGAAAGCAACATGATTTCTCCATCACACGGGTGGATTTGCCCCTCGTCCTACTTGATTATTAAGTCATGTTTCAATGCCACCGATTAAAACAAGGGACAATTTACAAGCCTTGATTCTCATCGTCCCTCTTTCCTCTAAAAGATTCATCTGCGATCATGTGGAGAATGATATCAATACTCGATCAAATAATTTTCCTTTTTTGCATTTGTCTAAGCATTGGATTAGTGCCTATGATTGCCATTTCCATGAGCTTTCACTCAACACTCATGCTTATGCTCCCCAAATAAAATCAAACCATCATACTAGATAGAGATTAGAAAGAAAGGCAAAAAAGAAACGAACAAAATGAGAACATAAATATTATTTCAGATCTGATAAGGAAAGAAATCCCAAGTTCTTTGTTCTCTTCCATACGGTTAAGAGTAAGGATCAAATCAAATTGATTTAAACACAAGGGTAGATGGAGAACACTAAAGAAAGGAAGGACGTGAGCAATAAGTCTTTGTACACTAGCGTGAGTGTTGATAAGCCCATAAAGTTCTTCAACGAACCTATAGCTTGATTTCTCGCAAGGTAAAAGACTGTAATAATTTTATACAAATGTGGCTAACTTGTGCCAAACCCATATTCAATGTTGATGTCTTCACCAAGGATCGCTCACCTAATCAAGCAAAAAAACTCTAACTCCCAAAAAGGCCCTTAAATAAATTGTACTTAAAAACCTTAATTATAAGAATTAAAGGCTGTTTAACATAAACAAAAGTTTAGATTTAAACTAAGTTTGTAAAATACCAAGCCCCCACTTGATAAGTTCACCAAGTTCATAAAAGCCAAAAGAAGAGAATTAACTCCAAAATAATCAATATTCAACAACCTTTACATAGAAATTCATACTAGCTCATATAGGCCTTAAAAAACCTAATTCTATAATGATAAGGAAACAAATAATAATAAGACTATGAATAGAACTTCTAAACTAAAAGGATAACTTAAAACAAGACTCCTAGTTATTAAAAGACTTCTTTAAATGAACAAATACTCCTAAAATTCGTCCAACACAAGCCCATCTAATAAACATGACATTTGGGCTTAAGTAACATGTAATAAGCAGCCCATTCTTAAGTATTGTACTCAAAATAGCTTAACTTGTATATTTTGGGCTTATCTTGACTTGTTCATGCCTCCATATGTTGGATTAAGTTGATAAGAGTATCTTGAGACCTATTATTTTGATTAAGCCCAATCTTACTTGGACTTTGAATCTGACTAGGACTCTTAGTTGGAGTAGGATTCCTAGTGGAAATAGGATTCCTTTCGTCACTTGAACTCCTCCTGTCATTAGGACTCCTTACTGGATTAGAATTCCTTGTTGAAGTAGGATTCCTTGAGCAAGTCGGATTTCCATCATTAGGATTCCTTATTGGTATAGAATTCCTTGTGCTACATGGGTTCTCATCATAATTAATCGAAAGCAATATGATTTCTCCCTTATACGCATGGATTTGCATCTCGTGCTGCTTGATCATCAAGTCATGCCCCAATACCACCCGTCAAGCTTGTTAATTGCATTCTCATGAATCCTTAATAAAAACAAGGGGAAATTCACTTTAGCATTACCTAATAATACTCCAGCCCAATTTACTTCATTATACGCCTGCCAAACATCCAAACGCGGTCATTCTTGCTTGGATAAATCAAAAGCAACATGATTTCTCCCTTACGGGCATGGATTTACACCTCGTCCTGCTTGATCATCAACCTAAGCTGCAATGCAATCAGTCAAGGTTATCAATTGCATTCCCATGATTCCTTAACCAATCCTTATGTCACCAAGAGTCCTCGTGCCTAGAGGAACAAGAAATAATGGAGAATCCAATGGTGCAAATCCTAAATCGAAATATTAGGGCGTGTCATGATTCTCGTTGTTTCTTCTTTCATCCAAAAGATTCATTTGTGATCATTCGGAGAATGATATCAATACTTGATCAACTAATTTTTTTCTTTGCATTTGTCCAAGAATCGGTGCTTATTACTTATGCTTCCATGCGCTTTAACTCAACACTCGTGTTTATGATCTCCAAATAAAACCAAACCATAATACTAGACAAAGATTAGAAAGAGAGGCATAAAAGAAATGAACAAAATGAGAACATAGGTAAGATTTCATATTCAATATGGAAAGAAATCACAAGTTGTTTATTCTCTTTCATACAGCTAAGCATAAAGGATCAAATCAAATTGATTTAAATACAAGGGTAGACAAAGAACACAAAAGAAAGGAAGGACATGAGTGATAAGTTGTTCACTCGCACGAGTCTAGATAAGTCCGCAAAGTTCTTGATAGAGTTCATAACTTGATTTCCTATAAGGTAGAAATGATGTAAATGCTATTGGCACTAGGAGTCTTACACCAACAAGGAATCCTACTTTAACTAGGATTCAAGATCCACTTCATATCCATGGAGGCCTAATTACAAGGTCTAAGACTAAGAAGATAAAAGAAGCTCTCAATGGGCTTATTCAAGATATTTGGGCTAAGGACACATCAAGGCTTGAAGAGTTGGATTCAAATTCAAGGCTCATTAATCTAATTCAGTTTCTTAGCTTGAATAAATCTAATATGGGCTTAATGAGCATAAAGGAGCACATAAGGGAGTTTGGGCCTAAGTAGCTCCACCAAAGATGGCCCATACGTATGGTTTAAAGAAACTAGGGTTTCTTACTCCTAATGGGTGGCTAGATAGTATTTTGGGAGTATTAGGACTTTGTTTTTAGTTATCTCTATTAGTTAGGATATTTATCTCTATCCTATTTGAGTTGTAATTCCTTAATAGCTTAGAATTAGGATTTTCTAAAGGCTATAAAAGCCTAGTACGAATGTTCAAGTTCATTAATTGATGATTAATATATTTTGTGAGTTTATACCCTATTCTTAGCTCTTGTTTAGAGCTAATTCAAACTTATCAAGCAATTCATTATTTATGGCATTCAAATCTGACTTATCAATTTAGAATTCATACTAATTTATGGCATCTTCTACCTCTAATACCTTAGGTTTGATAGTTTAATATACTTGAAGGTCTAAGGTCTTCATTAATCTGGCTCTAAATAGATCTTCGGCAATGAAATCAAACTTGCATATAAGTTTAATCCTTTGATATAGGTTAGGTTCGTATCATTTGGTATTAGAGCTTTGACTTCTAAATCAGGTTACATATCTTTAATTTTCGCATATTCTTTTTGTTATCTTCTTTTGTCATTCTTCTCTATCCAAATTTTATTCAAATTAAAAAGAAATCAGTTTCGTTCTTGTGGTCTTATATAATCATTTTTATGATTATTGGTGATGAATTATTCTAATCACATCTTTACTTGTTCCAAATTCTTTAGTCAAGTGCCTTCAAAAAAAAAAAGAAGAAGAAAAGAAAAAGGAGCTAAGAAAAAATCAAAAAAAAAAAGAAAAAGAAAGTTGTTGTTATCAACCAGCTTTACGACCGATTCTCAAAAAAAAAGAACGACATTTATGCCTTTTGTTTTCTTCACTTGTTAAGCTTAGTTAGTCTTTTATTACCTCTATTCTTGTCTCCTTATTGTGTATAGGCTTAATCTTGTTCATTAAGTCTAGTTTAGTCTTCTTATTTTGCTGTTCTTGTGTGTGTTTTGAATCTGATTTATTGGTTATTGAATAGTTACAATTTTGGTTGTTTGATAATTGATTAATGATTAATATATTTTGTGAGTTTATACTATACTCTTAGTTCTTGTTTAGAGCTAATTCAAACTTATCAAGCAATTCATTGTTTGTGGCGTTGAAATCTGACTTATCAATTTAGAATCAATATTAAATGGCGTCTTTTATCTGTAATACCTTAGGTTTGATAGTTTAATATACTTGAAGGGTCTGAGATTTCCATTGATCTAGTTCTAGATAGATCTTGAGCAATGAAATCAAACATGTATATAGGTTTAATCCTTTGATATAGGTTAGGTTCATATCATTTGGTATCATAGCATGAGTCACGAGCATTATTGATTGTTTTAGCCTTTACAAGAACCAAAGAGTAGAGATTGAGTGGTAAAGGCGAATGGTGAGTTCACTAGAGGGTAAAAGCCTATTTAAGTAAAACACAAGCGTAAGTCATATCCTTTGAGTGTAACACGCGAGGGAGTGTTATTTATGAGATTTTTTTATTGCTTTTTGTGTTATTGTAGAATGACATGGCTGATCCGCCGAAGCTAACCATGGCACAAGTTACGGAGCATTTGGAGTGTATAGGGAGGAAACTTTGAGATTTTGGTGATCGAGTGGAGAGGGTGGAAATAAATCAAAATGGCCCCTACAACAACGCCAACTATATAAACAAATACGCACTTAGACAAATTCGTAGAGGGAGATGGTATGATGATGATGATGATGAACCCGTTAATGTTAATGAACAAGGGTGTAGAAGGCAAGATAACAACTTTAGAAACATAAAGATGAAGATTCCTAAGTTCCAAGGCAAAGCCGATCCTGAAGCATACTTGGAATGGGAAAAGAAAGTAGATTTCATCTTAATTGTCATAACTACTCTGAAGAGAAAAAAGGTTAAACTCACAGCTATTGAATTCACAGATTATGCTATAATTTGGTCGGATAATTTTTATTGAGTATTAGGACAAACGGAGAAGCACACATTACTAGTTGGCAAGAGATGAATACCGTCATGAAGAAGAGATTTGTACCCCAACATTACTATAGAGATGTATGCAATCCATTATAAAGATTGGTACAAGGATCTAAAAGTGTGGAGGGGTACTATCAAGAGATGGAAATTGCAATGATAAGATGCAACGTAGAGGAGGAGAGAGAGAGGCAACTATGGTGCAGTTCTTGAGTGGATTGGATAAGAACATTGTTGATGTATTAAAGTTGCAAGAATATGTTGAGATGGAGGACATGCTACATAAAGCCATCAAGATTGAAAAGCAATTGAAGAGTAAAACGACTAGGTACAATTCGGGAAATACAACTTCCACATGGAAATCGAATTGGAAAGATAGTGACAAGACCTTTTCCAAGTCCAAAGTAGATGTTAGCAAGAATAGGAAAGATTTGGGCAACACTATAACACAAGGTAAACTCAAAACTTCTAGCACTAGTTCTCGAGATATTAAGTGTTTTAAATGTTTTGGGCAGGGACATCTTGCATCACAATGTCTAAATAAGCGTGTAATGGTGGCTACACAAAATGGTGATGTTGAGAGTGATAATGATGATCATGAAGAATGCATGCCCAAGCTTGAGGATGCAAGTAATATAGATGAGCAAATTGGGCCTAATGGTGAGTTGTTTGTCACAAGACGTGCTCTTAATATGCAAGCAAAGGAAGAGAATGAAGTCTAAAGAGATAACATCTTTCATGCTAGATGCAAGTCCAAGACAAGGTATGTAGTTTGATTATAGATGGAGGGAGTTGTACCAATGTTGTTAGTTCTAGTTTAGTTGATAGGTTGCATTTACCACCACTAAGCATCCAAAACCCTATAGATTGTTATAGTTGAATGATTATGGGGAAATAAGGGTTAATAGGCAAGCATTGATATCATTCTCTATTAGATGTTATCATGATGAAGTGTTATGTGATGTTATTCCTATGCATTCTAGTTATATATTATTAGGATGTCCATGGAAATATGGTAGGCGAGTTGTGCATAATCGATATTCTTCTATGATGAATAACAAACCTATTACACTTGTAGCATTATCTCCTAAGCAAGTTTATGAGGACCAAAAAGTTCTAAAAGAGAGAGAGAAAGCGCTTGAAAGGGAAAAAGAGTTAAAACCGCAATAGAAGAAGAATTGTGTGAAAAGCCATAAGAGATGTGAGCATAGAGAGGAAAAGGAGAGAAAGAAAATGATGCACAAAGAAGGAAAGAGAGAGAGGTGCATGCAAAAGGAGAGGGTGCGATTATGAGTTATGAGAAAAAAGACAATTTCTATGCAAGAGAGGATGAGGTGAATAGGGCTTTTCTTTCAAGGTAACCCATGATTGTATTTTTGTACAAGGGCACCTATTTAAGCACTAACTAAGAAAACACTAGTTTGCCTAGTGTATTTCAATCTCTTTTGCGGGAATTCAAAGACTTATACCCCGAAGAGATGCCTAAAGGACTACCATCAATAAGGGTAATCGAGCATCAAATTAATTTTATACCCGACGCTTCAATTCCAAATAGACTAGCTTATCGAAGTAATCTTGAGGAAATGAAGGAGTTGCAATGACAAGTGGAAGATTTGATGGCCAAAGTGTTGATTAGAGAAAGTATAAGCCTATGTGCAGTGCCGGTCTTACTAGTACCAAAAAGGATGGAACATGGCATATGTGTGTTGATTGTCGTGCTATCAACAAGATTACGGTAAAGTATCGCCATCCCATTCCTCGTTTGGGTGATATGTTAGATGAACTCTATGGGTCGACTATCTTATCTATAATTTATTTGAAATCTCGTTATCATTAAATTAGGATGAAGGTGGGTGATGAATGGAAAACCGTATTTAAAACAAAGTATAGTTTGTATGAATGGTTAGTCATCCTTTTGGCTTGACTAATGCACCTAGTACTTTACAAGATTAATGAATCGTTTTTGCATGCTTTATTGGAAAATTTATGGTTGTCTATTTTGATGATATCTTGATTTATATCAAGTCCTTAGATGATCATGCTGAACATATGCGCATGGTACTTGATATTTGGCGCAAAGAGAAGTCGTATATCAACTTTGCTAAATGTTCTTTTTGCACTAATATACTTGTGTTTTTAGGATTTGTGGTGAGTGTTGAAGGAATAGAAGTTGATAGTGAAAAGGTTAAGGCAATAGAGTCTTGGCTGAAACCTAAGAGTGTTGGGGATGTAAGGCCGTTCCATGGCTTAGCTACTTTTTATAGGAGGTTTGTTAAGGATTTTTCTAGCATAGCCGCACCTTTGACATAAGTAATTAAAAAGTATGTGGGATTTAAATGAGGTGAGGAACAAGAAAAGGCTTTTAACTTGCTTAAATCTAAGTTAGTTAATGCATCTTTACTTTCTTTACCTTATTTTGACATGACTTTTGAGATTGAATGTGATGCTTCTGAAATTGGTATTAGAGTTGTTCTTATGTAGGATGGACAGTCTATAGCTTATTTTAGTGCAAAGCTCAATAGGATAGCCTTGAACTACCCAACTTATGATAAGGAGATGTACGCATTGGTGAGAGCTTTAGAGATATGGCAACACTATCTTTGGCCCAAAGAGTTTGTGATTCACACAGATCATGAGTCATTAAAGAATTTGAAGAGGCAAAATAAGCTTAACAAATGCCATGCTAAATGGAGTGAGTTCATTGAGTCCTTTCCATATGTGATCAATTATAAGGAAGGTAAAGATAATGTTGTTGTAGATTTGTTATCTCGAAAGTATGCACTTCTTTCTACTTTGAATGCCAAATTCCTTAGTTTTGAGCATATTAAAGAAATTTATGAGCATGACTATGATTTTGGCAATGTGTTTAATGCTTATGAAAAAGGTGCTTTTAATAAGTTTTATAGACATGATGGTCTTTTGTTTAAAGAAAAATGTTTGTGTATTCCCATATGTTTTATACGTGAGGTATTAGTTAGGGAAGCTCATGAGGGTGGTTTAATAGGACATACTAGAATTGCTAAGATTTTAGATGTTTTGAAAGATGTTCACTATTGGTCTAATATGAAGCGAGATATCGCTAGATTTTGTGATAGATGAATTGTTTGTAAACAAGCAAAGTCTAAATCTAAACCCCATGGCTTGTATACACCATTGCCCATGCCTAGTTCACCTTGGATTGATTTATCTATAGATTTTATGCTTAGTTTACCTAGGTCTAGGTGTGGTAATAATTCCATATATGTTATTGTTGATAGATTCTCTAAGATGGCTCATTTTATTTCATGTCATAAAACTGACGATGCAACATATATTTCTAACTTGTTCTTTAAAGAAATTGTGCGTTTGCATAGTATGCCTAGAACTATTGTTAGTGATAAGGATGCAAAGTTCTTAAGCTACTTTTGGAAGACTTTGTGGGGAAAGTTGGGAACTAAGTTATGGTTTTCTACTACATGTCATCCACAAACTAATGGTCAAACTGAAGTAGTTAATAGGACTTTTGGTACTTTGTTGCGTACTATGGTTAAAAAGAACCCAAAATCTTAGGAAGAATATTTGCCGCATATAGAGTTTGCATATAATCGTAGTATGCATTCATATACTCAATTTTGTCGTTCTGAAGTTGTTTATGTTTTTACTCCTTTACCTCCATTAGACATGATTCCTTTACCTTTGAGTGAACATGTTAATCTAGATGGA
Organism: Ricinus communis; assembly: GCF_019578655.1. Lineage (NCBI taxonomy): Eukaryota > Viridiplantae > Streptophyta > Magnoliopsida > Malpighiales > Euphorbiaceae > Ricinus > Ricinus communis. The sequence continues at coordinate 21,734,318 of NC_063256.1, forward strand.
AAGAAAAAGGCAGATTTAGTGAGGAGTTTGCATGAGAAGGTGCATGCAAATATAAAAAATAAAGAATTAAGTTTATGCTTAACAAGCCAACAAAGGGCGTATGAAGGTTGTTTTTGAACCCGATGATTGAGTTTGGGTGCACATGCGCAAGGAAAGGTTTCGTTCACAAAGTGGTTCCAAGTTACTTCCATGAGGAGATGGTCCTTTTCAAGTTCTTGAAAGGATTAATGATAATGCATATAAATTGGAATTGCCCAATGAGTATGGAACTAGTGCTACTTTTACTATTGTTGATCTTTCTCTTTTTGATTTTGACATAGGTGATGATTCGAGGATGAATTATGCTAATGGAGGGAATGATGCAAATCCTATTAGCATTAGGAGTCCTACTCCAATAAGTAATCCTACTTCAACTAGGATTCAAGATCCACTTCACATCCATGGATGCCCAATTACAAGGACCAAGGCTAAGAAGATAAAAGAAGCTCTCAATGGGCTTATTCAAGATACTTGGACTAAGGACACATCAAGGATTGAAAAGTTGAATTTAATTCAAGGCTCATTAATCTAATTCAGTTTATTGGGCTTAAAATGACCAAAGAAGACGAATTGGAGCATATCAAGACTTTGGGCCTTACTTGGCTTATATTTTGAGGCCTATCTATATGACTTATGTAAATTAGGGTTTTATGGGTTATTTTGGGCGGCCACACATGTATTTTATCTTAGCTAGGACTTTGTTTAAGTTTTTTTTTTTGAGTTAGGAAGGTTATCTTTATCTTAAATCATATGTAAACCCTTATTAGTTAAGATTTAGGATTTTCTATGATCTATATAAGACTAGTATGAATTTTGATGTAATTAATTAAGTATTTGAGTAATTATTGGTTATTAAACTTAAAAGCTGTTTTGCTTTTGTCTTTGTGTTCTTGTGTAGAATGCATATTTAAGAAACATTCAAGTAGATTGATCATTTTCTTGTGGAGTGTTTCGAAATTGGGATTTAGGAATAAATTTTCTAAATTCTAATTCTTGATCAACTTTCTAAGAAATCTGTTTTTAACCTTTCTTAGGGGTTGAACCGAATTGGTTCTTAAGGTTTTCATATTAATGTGTTGGGGGTCCATAAATCAAAAGGGATTCTCAAGCTTATTCATGGATATTCCATATCATTTGATATTAGAGTTTTGGCTCTATATCAGATTTTATCCTTTCATATTTTCATTAGTCAATTCTAATTTCTTGTGTATCTTTGTTCTTTGTTTTAATTTGGTTCTTGTTATTAGTTCTTGGTTTAAGTCAATTGTTAGAGTTCTAAAATTAGAAAAGAATTTTGGTATTTTAATTTTGTCCTTTTTGTTGTTCATTCATTAAGATTAATTATTCTCCATTACATCTTGTTCTTACATTTTCTTATTGTGTTTTGGCTTAATCTTGTTTATTAATCTAGTTTTTTCTTCTGCTTTTTGTGTCATTTTAATTCTGAATTTTTTTTAGTGTCAAACATGCGAATTATGTGTTGAGAGATGTTTCATCCAGAGAATTAAGCAAGACAACATCAAGATCTTTGTTATCAATCTTATAATACATGGTGGGGACAAAGGAGTGATGATTATCATCAAGAGTTTCCATGGAATTTTTGGATTAGCGCAAGGAGTGTAAGAAAATTATGGAGTCTCAGGAATTATTCTTTCTAAAGCAGCTATTAAACTATTTAGAATAAAAAATTGATTTTCTATTTCTTGAAGATTCAAATAATCTTCTAGATTATTATAATAATCATTATACAAAAATTTTCCTTGTTGAACTAATTCTCCTCTTAATTGAATTAAGCTTTCTTTATCTCCCTACTCTATTAATCCAAACTTTTCAAGAAAATTCTCTAGGACTGTAACCATGAAGAATGCATAAGAGATGAGATAGAAAACTTGCTATGTTATTATTTAGTACAACCACTGGTCTAAGCAGGAAAATACACAGCTACTTACAAGCTTGCACAAACAATGCACACTCACTGATCACTACTTAAGAACACTCACACTTACTATGCACTCTTTTACAAGCCTAATTTAGAAACTAACAAACACTCAGATTTTAAATACACTCACTACTTAAGAACACTCAAATTTTAGAGAGAACGTAGAAATTGTTTTTGAATCTTTTTCTTCACTTATTCTCCCACTTCCTTCTCCTTAGGTTTTTATAGAGCCTTTGGAGAATCTTTTGACATCATTGCTGTCATAAGCAATCTTAATTATTTCTGATAGAATATTTTAGATATCATAATCATAAGGGTCTTGGGAATCTATTATTGGCAGTGCATCCACTGACATATTATCTTCATTATCATATTCCTCTGAGTTGTCTTTGTCTTTTAGGGTGTCATGTCTCCAGTGTGATCTTGTTTTTGAAGAAATGGATTACTTGTTATCTGCCATAGCTACCATGAATTGTTGCTTTATTTTATCTTTTGGAATATTATTAAAAATATCTCTAAACAGATTTTTTAAATCTGCAATGTTTAGCTGTCTAAGGATAGGCTGGGATGAGGAGGAAGCCTAAGCAAAGTTCTTTTTTTCAAAAGTAATTATTTCTTTTGAAATCAAGACAATAGGCCTCAAGACACTCTTATCAACTCAATTCAATATATGGAGATGAAAGTCGTCCAAAATAAAGAAGTCAAGCTAATTGGAGTCCAATACTCAAGAATTGGCCACTTATTACATGTTACTTATGCCCAAATGTCATGTTTATTATATAGGCTAGGGTTGTATGAATTTTAGGAGTATTTTCTTATTTAGTATGAATTGCTATGTAAAGGGAGGTGTTGAATATTGATTATTTTGGAGTTAATTCTCTTCTTTTGTTCTTTATGAACTTGGTGAATTTATCAAGTGAAGGCTTAGTATTTTACAAACTTAGTTTAATCTAAATTTATGTTTATATTAAATAAATTTAATCTTTATAATTAAGGTTCTTAAGTACAAGTTATTTAAGGGCTTGTTGGGAGTTATAGTTTCGGTGAAGACATCAACATTTGGCACAAGTTAGCCACATTCATACCATTTGGTATAGCTCATTCAAGTACATATTCAATTCATTTTCTTTTCAAGTTTTCATTTTCTTACTCCCACTTTATAATCCATTGGCTTTTATAAAAAATAGCAAAGTAGAGACGATGTTTTCTATGGTTATTCAAGAATGATGATTATTATGAAAAGTGTCGGCAAAATTATTATAATCCTAAGCCTAAGCCAAAGAAGATAGAAAGACAACTACGTCAAGATTTCAATGATGAACTTTCAAAGGATATATAATCTTTAAGGAGCAGCCTTGATTCACTTAAAAATAGTTTGAAGATTTAAAAGGATTGGTTCATCATTATGCTAAGCATCTTGAAGATAAAGCCGAGTCTAAGCCATCTTTGGAAACTAATATTAATGATGTAGAGAAGGTATATTGCTCTATTGATGTCAATGAAGAATTTGAAGATGTGATTATTAAAGATGGTGAGGAAGACAACGATTTGCCAACTTTAAGTGAGTCCAAAATTGAAGAGATCATTATCGAAGATAAGGCAAAAGTTCAGTTAGTGAAGAGTGAGATTGTGTTGCTTTATACAATGGAGTCTTTTGAGCATGTCAATTTTGTTGGCGTTGAAAATATTATTTGTTTTAAAGTTCCTCTAATCGCACTTGTGAAATATTTGGAGGTTAACAATGAGCTTATTGTTCTTTGAGATTATTTATTTCTTTCTTTCATAATATTCAGGCAAGATTTGAGGATGAATCTTTTGAAAGAAAGGGAGAATAATGAGAACCCATGTAGCATAACGAATCCTACTCGAACAAGAAATCCTAATTTAACTAGGAATCCTAATCCAACAAGGAGTCCTAATAATATTTGGAGTTCAAGTGAAGATGGGAATCCTGATTCAGCTAGGAGTCCTACTCTGACTAGGAATCCTACTGAAGCTAGGAGTCCTACTCTAACTAGAAATCCTAATCCAGCTAGAATCGTACACGAGCCACTCAAATATGATGGACTAATGACTAGAGCTTGCATGATGAAGTTCAAGGATGCTTTAGGAGTGGTTGTGAAGTGAGAGTTGAAGCTTGGGTTGAAGATCCAAAGTCCAAATGAGATTTGGTTTAATCAAGATAATGAGCCTGAAGGTACTCTTATCAACTTAATTCAATGTATGGAGACATGAATAAGTCAAAATAGGCCCAAAATAAACAAGTCAAGCTAATTTGGAGTCCAATACTCAAGAATGAGCCACTTGTTACATATTACTTAAGTCCAAATGTCATATTTATTATATGGGCTAGGGTTGGATGAATTTTTAGAGTATTTGCTCATTTAAAGAAGTCTTTTAATAGTTAGGAGTCTTGTTTTAAGTTATCTCTTTAGTTTAGGAGTTCTATTCCTAGTCTTATTGTTATTTGCTTCCTTATCATTATAGAATTAGGTTTTTTTAAGACCTATATAAGCTAGTACGAATTTCTATGTAAAGGAAGTTGTTGAATATTGATTATTTTGGAGTTAATTCTCTTTTTCTTCTTTTATGAACTTCGTGAATTTATCAAGTGAAGGCTTGATATTTTACAAACTTAGTGTAATCTAAACTTATATTTATGTTAAACAACCTTTAGTCTTTTATAATTAAGGTTCTTAAGTACAAGTTACTTAAGGGTCTTGTTGGGAATTATAATTTTTTTGCTTGATTAGTTGAACGATCCTTGGTGAAGATATCAACATTGAATACGGGTTTGGCACAAGTTAGCCACATTTGTATCACGTGAGGCATCTCAAAACATATTTCAGCCATCATTTCTTACTGAATAATTTCAATTCTTTCTTTTACTACTAATAGTACTAATAGTTCTTCTATTTTCTTCAATTAACTTCCTTAGATAAGAAAGCTAAGAATGGTTCTTTTTCCTTGATTTTATTTTGAATAACTTGAATTTCTTTTATTCTTGGACTAGAAATAAAAGAGAAATGAATTATTCTTCTTTCCTTTTCTAGTGTTATTCCGTTCTCAGACACCTCTTTTATTGGATATTACTGGGTGAGATAACCCTTTCACCATTATAAATGGTACTTGGAAGCAAACTCCTTTATTACATAATGCAACATATGATAGTTTATACTTAATCCTTAATCTTGACCTGTCTACCATATTTAATTCTTCTGTTGTTTTACAGAAATATTTGGATGGAACTATCCCCTTATTAATGCAATTCAAGTCAGCTCCTGAATCTAATAAAGCAATACTATGAAAAAAATTGCTTATTGACTACTATGGTAATATAAGTATTCCATTTATGAGTAACTACGTGATCTACCAAATTAATAAATTGGAGATTATCTACTTCGTCCTCATTTAATGTGTCTCTTTCTACCTTTTTTAGGTCGGTTAGCAGACCTTTCCATCTCTTCTTCTTCCTCCTCTTCCTCTCTTCTTTTGGCTATTTCTAAAAGAGATATTCTCTCTCTTAATTCTTTTAATTCTGTGTTAACAACATTTATCTCCGCTCTTAGTTCTCCTAATGTAGGTTCTCTGACTTTAGCCTTTCTAGATCTCTTTTGATGCCAAACTTCCATATGTATACATATTATGTGGGATTACTCCATCCTATTTATTTTTAATCCTCGTCTTAACCCTTTCTGCAAATAAGGGCGGTAATCCTTATAGGAACTTTTCTTTTCAAAAATCATTATGATTGTCTTCATCTAGTGTAAACCGTAGAGAAGAACACTTCTTTATACCATTTAAAATGTGATAAATCGGGGCACCTGAAATTCATAAGCTATTCATACGATTTATCTAAAAAGCAGTAGTGGATCCTATGAAGTGAATTATAATAAGGTATTAACTGCATCAGAATCGCTCTTTGTTGCATAACTAGTTGCTTCCAGTGTTTTGAATAGTAGTCATTTCAGTTTGCTCCAAGAATCTGCATTTTCGCTTCTTACAATAAATAAAAATCCCACCAGCCTTTAAGCTGGCGTATAAAGCCTACGGTGACGTCTTTAGCTACCGTGTCATCAGAATTCCCTCGCACTCTTGAAGGGTTTACATTCAGATAGTCTGTCTATATTCCATTCAACTATAGATGTACCATCATATTAGACAAAATTAAAGGAATTATCTTCATATGGAAGATCAATAGGGGATGGCCTTAGATAATAAGGCTTTGCTGGAATACTATCATTTATCTTAGGATAGGTAATTTTATTAATCTGGTTTATGTCTTCAGAAAATATACTTTCGAGATTATTAATAAATCTTTCTTCCTTTTCAAACTCTTCTAAGTCGGATCCTTCCGATTCCCATCCCTCTAGTTCAATACTTTCTATCAGAATCTCGACAGAAGGTGGCTTAGAATAAAATACCTTGAAGTCGAATTTTCCTAATGGTTGTCCTAAAAGATCTTTGCATTTGTTTAAAGGAGTAATACTCTTACCATGATCATTTATTTCTAGTGACGAGAGTCTCTTCATTAACTCTTCGACCATTTAAGTTTTTTCATCTCTTGCTAGTTTTAGATCTAGCTTATCCATTGGTTGAAATAAGATCTTCTTCTCATACGAAGTAGAAGAAGATTCTTGCTTCGAAATATAATTAGTTGTTGGCTTTAAGCCGCCTACTTTGGATTCTATTTTATCCAGTTGCTTTCCAATTGTGTATACCGATAAGTTGGAAAATTTATTTTATTGTATTATAACTTCTACATTTCCTCCTTTATAAGGAGAGCATATGACTTTCTTTTTTATTTTCTATTTTATGGGAGAGATCTATTGGAGGGGAATGGACACTTTTAATAAGTTTTCCTTTTGTTGTAAAATAATTTTTATAAACAGTTTTTAAGGTATTAAGAATCTGTTTATTCGAGAAGTTTGGAAAAGATTTTCCTAACAGTTTAAAGCAATGTCGAAGGAATTCTGGAAATTCTTTAGTTCCTTCTTTAGCTTTGTAAAGGTGGTATTTTTTCCACATCTTTTGATCTTTAATCGAAAGATATGTAGGTTATTATAATAATCGTTATATAAAAATCTTCCTTGTTGGACTAATTCTCCTCTTAATTGAATTAAGCTTGTAGTGTGAAACGAACAAGACTAGCACAATGAATCCTACTCCAACAAGGAGTCTTAATGCTACAAATCCTACTAGCTCAAGGAATCCTAATCCAATAAGGAGTCCTGACTCAACTAGAATCCTAACCATGCAAGGAATCTTGATGATATTAGGAGTTCAAGTAATGAAAGGAATCCTAATTCAACTAGGAACTTTAATTCAATGAAGAGTCCTAGTTTGATTCAAATTACAAGTCGATAAGCTTATCCAAGACATTTGGACTAATGAAACATTAAGGCTTGAAGAATTAGATTTAAGTTCAAGGCTCATTAATCTAATTCAATTTATTGGGCTTGAATAAATCTAATTGGGCTTAAAACAACCAAAGAAGATGAATTTGAGCATATGAAGACTTTGAGCCTAACTTGGCTTATGTTTTAAGGCCCATCTACATATAACTTATGTAAATTAGGATTTTATAGCTCATTTTGGGTGGCCATACATGTATTTTATCCTAGTTAGGACTTTATTTAACTTATCTTTTTTAGTTAGGAAGGTTATCTTTATCTAGATAAGATGTAAATCCTTCTTAGTTAAGATTTAGGGTTTTCTAAGGCCTATATAAAGGCTAGTATGAATTCTAATATAATTAATTCAGTTGAATTTGAGTAATAATTCATTATTAAACCTAAAAGTTGTTTTGCTCTTATCTTTAAGTTCTTGTGTAGAATAATGCATGCTTAAGAAACATTCAAGTAGATTTGATCATCTTCTTATGGAATGTTCGAAATGCGGATTTAGGAACAAGTTTTCTAAATTCTAATTCTTGATCATCTTTCTAAGAAATCTATTTTCTAACCTCTCTTATGGGGTTGAACCAAATTGATTCTTGGGATTTTCATGTTAATGTGTTGGGGGTCCATAAATCAAAAGGGGTTCTCAAGCTTATTCATGGAGGTTCCATATCATTTGGTATTAGAGCTTTGGCTTAGATCAAGATTTATCCTTGACAAGCTTGACCGGTGGCATTAGGGCTTAGTTTGATGATCAAGCAAGATGAGACGAAAATCCACCCATGTAATGGAGAAATCATGTTGCTTTCTATTAATCCAAATGGAAACGAGCGCATTTTAATGTTTAGGAGGCATATAATGAAGTAAATTGGGCCAGAGTGTTATTCGGTACACCCACTCAACTTTTCCCTTGTTTTTGTTAAGGAATCATGGAAACGCAATTGACTGATGGCATTGGGCGTGACTTGATGATCAAGCAGCATATGCAAATCCATGCACGTAAGGGAGAAATCATATTGCTTTCCATTAATACAAGCGAGAATGCACGCATTTTGATGCTTGGGAGGCATATAATGAAACAAATTAGGTCGGAGTATTATTAGGTACGCCCATGTGAATTTTCCCTTATTTTCATTTATGGAGTCATGGTAACACAAACAAGCTTCACTAGTGGCATTATAGCGTGATTTGATCATCAAGAAGGAAGAGACATAAATCCATGTGCATGATGGAGAAATCATGTTGCTTTCAAATAATTCAAGTGGGAATGTGCACATTTTGAAGTTTAGGACGTATATAATGAAGTAATTTGGTCCGGAGCATTATTAGGTAAGCCTATGCGAATTTTGCCTTGTTTTCATTAAGCTGGTTCATAAAATTTGGATTACGAGAGTTGTTGGCTAGTCCAACTCCTCTCTAGTTCTTTATTTGACTTTAGTTTATTCATCTTTATTTATTTATTTATTCATATTTAGCTTATAGTTTCTTCTTCTTATGGAATAAGGGTTTTCGCACTATAAAAACGACATGCAACCAAATACTTGAGCTAGTGAGCATATTATTTGTCTTCTACCTTGCAAGAAATCAAGTTATGGATTCTTTTAAGAATCTTACGGACTTATAAAGACTCGTGCTAGTGAACCTAGACTCATCACTCACGTCCTTTCTTTGTTTTGTGTTCTTTGCCTACCCTTAGCATTTAAATCAATTTGATTTGATCCTTACACTTAATCATATGAAAGATAATAAAGAACTTGAAATTTGTTTTCTTATTGGATCCGAAATCCTAACTATATTTTCATTTCTTCATTTCTTTTGTTCATCCCTTTCTACACCGATCCAATACTTAGAAAAATGCAAAGAAAGAAAATTAGTTGATCGACTATTGATATCATTCTCTGAATGAACCTAGACGATTCTCTTGGAGAAAAGAGGGAACGCCGAGTATCTAGGCATGCCCAAATATTCCAATTCAGGGTTTGCATTATTGGGATCTCTATCATTTCTTGTTTTTCTAGGCGCGAGGACTCTTGATGACATAAGGATTGGCATAAGAAATCATGGGAATGCAATTGACAAGCTTGGCTAGTAGATCGAGGCGTAACTTAATGATCAGGAAAGACAGACATAAATCCATGCACATAAGGGAGAAATCATGTTGTTTCAATTATTCCAAGTGTAATACAAGTGGGAATGCGAGTGTTTTGATGTTCGAACGCATATGATAAAGCAATTTGGGTCAGAGTGTTATTAGATAGGCCCATGCGAATTTTCTCTTAGTTTAGTAAAGCTAGCTCATAATTTGGGACTACGAGAGTTATTGACTAGTCAACTCTTCTCTAGTCCATGATTTGACTTCAGTTTATTCAACATTCTTTATTTATTCATTCATATTTAGCTTCTAGTTTCTTCTTCTTATGGAATAATGGCTTTAGCACTACAGAAACTGCATTCAACTGAATACTTGAGGACATGAGCGATAAATCTATGTTCGCTAGCGCGATTGTTGATAAGTCTGCAAAGTTCTTGAAAGAATCCATAACTTGATTTCCCATAAGGTAGAAAATTGAAATAATATGCTCACTAACCTCAAGTATTTTGTTACGTACAATTTTTATAGTGCAAAAGCCCTCATTCCATAAGAAGAAGAAACTAGAAGCTAAAAATGAATAAACAAATAAAGAAAGATGAATAAACTAAAGTCAAATCAAGAACTAGAGAGGAGTTGCCTAGTTAACAACTCTCATAGTCCTAAATTTAAGTGGGCCTACCTAATAACACGCTAAACCAAATTTTTTATATTGATAAATATACCACTTTTACTAGGTCGTTTTCTCATATTACATTATTAGCACTACAATGGTGTTGTTTTGTCAAATTCATAAATATACACATTTTACGGGGTTATTTCTTATATTGATAAATGTACCCCTTTTACGGGGTTATTTTCTCATATCATAAAATTAACCTATTTAAGGGGTTGTTTTCTCATACTCACAAATATACCAAAATTATGCGGGTTTTTTCTCCGATTGATAAATATCCCCATATTACAGGATTGTTTTCCCATATTATAAAATTTACCCATTTTACGAGGTTGTTTTCTCAGACTCGCAATTACACTACTTTTACGGGGTTGTTTTCTCAGATTCATAAATTGACACGTTTTTTACGGGGTTATTTTCTTATATCGACAAATATACCCTTTTTACGGGGTTGTTTTCTCATATTATAAAATTAACCCATTTAAGGGGTTGTTTTCTCATACTCAAAGATATACCAAAATTACCGGGTTATTTTCTCTAATTGATAAATATCCCTGTATTATAGTGTTGTTTTCTCATATTAAAAAATTTACCCCTTCTACGAGGCTGTTTTCACAAACTCGCAATTACACTACTATTATGGGGTTGTTTTCCCTAATTCATAAATATAGACGTTTTTACATGGTTATTTTCTTATATCGACAAATACACCCATTTTACGGGGTTATTTTCTCAGATTAAAAAATTAACCCATTTAAGGGGTTGTTTTCTCATACTCACAAATATACCAAAATTACGGGGTTATTTTCTCTGATTGATAAATATCCCCGTATTACGTGGTTGTTTTCTCATATTGAAAAATTTACCCCTTCTACGAGGCTGTTCTCACAGACTCGCAATTACACCACTTTTACGGGGTTCTTTTGTCAGATGCATAAATATACATGTTTTCTAGGGTTATTTTCTTATATTGATAAATATACCACTTTTACGAGGTCGTTTTCTCAAATTAAATTATTAGCACTATTATACGGTTGTTTTTAATAAATTCATAAATGTAGATGTCTTACGGGGTTATTTTCTTATATCGACAAATATACCCCTTTTTACGAGGTTATTTTCTCATATTATAAAATTAATCCATTTAAGGGGTTGTTTTCCCATACTCAGAAATATACTAAAATTACGGGTTATTTTCTTTGATTGATAGATAACCCCGTATTACGGGGTTGTTTTCTCGTATAAAAAAATTTACCCCTTCTACGAGCCTGTTTTCTCAGACTCGCAGTGAAACTACTTTTAAAGGGTTATTTTCTCATGATTCATAAATGTACACGTTTTACGAGTTTTTTCTTATATAGATAATTATACCACTTTTATGTGGTCGTTTTCTCATATCAAATTATTAGCTCTATTATACGGGTGTTTTGTCAAATTCATATATATACACGTTTTACGGAATAATTTTCTTATATCGACAAATATACACCTTTTACGGGATTATTTTCTCATATTATAAAATATACCCATTTAAGAGATTGTTTTCTCATACTTACAAATATATAAAAATTACGGGATTATTTTTCCGATTAATAAATATCCCCGTATTACGGGGTTGTTTTCTCATATTAAAAAATTTACCCTTTCTAAGAGGTTGTTTTCTCAAACTCGCTATTACACTATTTTTACGAGGTTGTTTCCTTAGATTTATAAATATACACGCTTTACAAGGTTATTTTCTTATATTGATAAATATAAAACTTTTACGGGATCATTTTCTCATATTTAATTATTAGCACTATTATAGGGTTGTTTTGTCAAATTCATAAATTTACACATTTTACGGGGTTGTTTTCTCATATTATAAAATTAACTTATTTAAGATGTTGTTTTCTCATACTCACAAATATACCAAAATTACGGAGTTATTTTTCTCCGATTGATAAATACCCCGTATTTACGGGGTTGTTTTCTCATATTAAAAAATATACCCCTTCTACGAGGCTGTTTTCTCATACTCGCAGTTACAATACTTTTACGGGCTTGTTTTCTCATATTCATTAATATACATGTTTTATGGGGTTATTTTCTTATATTGATAATTATACCACTTTACGGGGTCATTTTCTCATATTAAATTAGTAGCACTATTACGGGGTTGTTTTGTCAAATTCATAAATTTACACATTTTACAGGGTTATTTTCTTATATCGACAAATATACCACTTTTACGGGGTTGTTTTCTCATATTGAAAAATTAACCCATTTAAGGGCTTGTTTTCTCATACTCATAAATATACCAAAATTACGGAGTTATTTTCTCCGATTGATAAATATCCCCGTATTACGTGGTTATTTTTCATATTAAAAAATTTACCCCTTCTATGAGGCTGTTCTCACTGACTCGCAATTACACTACTTTTACGGGGTTCTTTTCTCATAATCATAAATATACACGTTTTACCGGGGTTATTTTCTTATATTGATAAATATACCACTTTTATCTGGTCGTTTTCTCATATTAAATTATTAGCCCTATTATACGGTTGTTTTGTCAAATTCATAAATATAGACGTTTTACGGGATTATTTTCTTATATCAATAAATATACCCCTTTTACGGGGTTGTTTTCTCATACTCTAGAATTAACCCAATAAAGTGGTTGTTATCCCATACTCACAAATATACCAAAATTATGGGGTTATTTTCTCTAATTCATAAATATCCCCGTATTACGAGTTATCTTCTCATATTAAAAAATATACCCCTTCTACGAGGCTGTTTTCTCATACTCGTAGTTACACTACTTTTACGGGGTTGTTTTCTCATATTCATAAATATACATATTTTACGGGTTTATTTTATTATATTGATAATTATACCACTTTTACGGGGTCATTTTTCATATTAAATTATTAATACTATTATGGGGTTATTTTGTCAAATTCATAAATTTACACACTTGACGGGGTTATTTTCTTATATCGACAAATATACCACTTTTACAGGGTTGTTTTCTCATACTCTAAAATTATCCCATTTAAGGGGGTTGTTTTACCATACTCACAAATATACCAAAATTATGGGGTTATTTTCTCTGATTGATAAATATCCCCGTATTACGGATTGTTCCCTAAGATTTATAAATATACCCCTCTTACGGGATTCTTTTGTTATATTAAAAACTTTACCCCTTCTATGAGGTTGTTTTCACATACTCACAATTACACTACTTTTACGGGATTCTTTTCTCATATTCATAAATATACACGTTTTACGGGGTTATTTCCTTATATTGATAAATATACCACTTTTACGGGGGTCATTTTCTCATATTAAAATATTAGCACTATTATGGGGTTGTTTTGTCAAATTCATAAATATATATGTTTTATAGGGTTATTTTCTTATATCAACAAATATATCCCTTTTACAGGGTTGTTTTCTCATATTACAAAATTAACCCATTCAAGGCATTGTTTTGTCATACTCACAAATATATAAAATTTCGGTGTTATTTTCTCAGATTGATAAATATCCCCGTATTACGGGATTATTTTCTCCGATTGATAAATATCTTCGTATACGAGGTTGTTTTCTCATATTAAAAAATTTATCCCTTCTACGAGGCTGTTTTCTCAAACTCGCAATTACACTACTTTTACGGGGTTGTTTTCTCAGATTTACAAATATACACGTTTTCCGTGGTTATTTTCTTGGATTTATAAATATACCACTTTTACGGGGTTAGATTCTTATATTAAATTTTTAGCACTTTTATGTGGTTGTTTTGTCAAATTCATAAATATACACATCTTACGGGGTTATTTTCTGATATCGACAAATATATCCCTTTTACAGGGTTATTTCTCATATTCATAAATATACACATTTTATGGGGTTATTTTCTTATATTGATAATTAAACTACTTTTATGGGGTCGTTTTCTCATATTAGCACTATTATAGGGTTGTTTTGTCAAATTCATAAATTTGCACGTTTTACGAGGGTTATTTTCCTATACCAACAAATATACCCCTTTTACGGGGTTGTTTTGTCATGCTCTAAAATTAACCCACTTAAGTGGTTGTTTTCCTGTACTCACAAATATACCAAAATTACGGGATTATTTTCTCTGATTGATAAATATCCCCGTAATACGAGGTTGTTTTCTCATATTAAAAAATTTACCCCTTCTACGAGGATGTTTCAGACTCGCAATTACACTACTTTTATGAAGTTATTTTCTTATATTGATAAATATAAAACTTTTACGGGGTTATTTTCTCATATTAAATTATCAGCACTATTATAGGATTGTTTTGTCAAATTCATAAATTTACACGTTTTACGGGGTTAGTTTCCTATATCGACAAATATACTCCCTTTTATGGAGTTGTTTTCTCATGCTCTAAAATTAACCCATTTAAGGGGGTTGTTTTCCCATACTCACAAATATACAAAAATTACGTGGTGATTTTCTCTGATTGATAAATATTCTTGTATTACGGGATTGTTTCCTAATATTTATAAATATACCTCTCTTACGGGGTTGTTTTATTATATTAAAAAATTTACTCCTTCTACGAGGCTGTTTTCATAGACTCGTAATTACATTACTTTGACGGGGTTCTTTTCTCGGATTCATAAATATACACGTTTTACGGGGTTATTTTCTTATATTGATAAATATACCACTTTTACGGGGTTCATTTCTCATATTAAATTATTAGCACTATTATGGGGTTGTTTTCTCAAATTCATAAATATACACATTTTACTGGTTATTTTCTTATATCGACAAATATACCCCTTTTACGGGGTTGTTTCTCATATTATAAAATTTACCCATTTAAGGGGTTGATTTCTCATACTCACAAATATACAAAATTACGAGGTTATTTTCTCGGATTGATAAATATCCCCGTATTAAGGGGTTATTTTCTCCGATTGATAAATATCCCCATATTATGGGGTTGTTTTCTCATATTAAAAATTTATCCCTTCTGACGTTTTCTCAGACTCGCAATTACACTACTTTTACGGGGTTGTTTTCTTAGATTCACAAATATACACATTTTCCGAGGTTATTTTCTTATATTTATAAATATACCACTTTTACGAGGTCGGATTCTCATATTAAATCTTTAGCACTTTTATGTGGTTGTTTTGTCAAATTCCTAAATATACACATTTTAAGGGGTTATTTTCTGATATCGACAAATATACCCCTTTTGCGAGGTTGTTTTCTCATATTATAAAATTAACCAATTTAAGGGGTTGTTTTCTCATACTCACAAATATACCAAAATTATGAGGTTATTTTCTCCGATTGATAAATATCCCCGTATTACGGGATTGTTTTCTCATATTAAAAAGTTTACTCCTTCTAAGAGGTTGTTTTCTCGGACTCGCAATTACTACTTTTACGGGGTTGCTTTCTCATATTCATAAATATCCATGTTTTACGGAGGGTTATTTTCATATATTGATAAATATACCACTTTTACGGCCGTTTTCTCATATTAAATTATTAGCACTATTATGGGGTTGTTTTCTCAAATTCATAAATATACACATTTTATAGAGTTATTTTCTTATATCGATAAATATACCCCATTTACGGGGTTGTTTTGTCAAATTCATAAATATACACGTTCTATGAGGTATTTTTATTATATGGACAAATATACCACTTTTACGAGGTCATTTTCTCATATTAAATTATTAGCACTATTATGGGGTTGTTTTCTCAAATTCATAAATATACACGTTTTACGGGTTATTTCTTATATCGACAAATATACCACTTTTAGGGGAATGTTTTCTCATATTATAAAATTAACCCATTTAAGGGGTTGTTTTCTCATACTCACAAATATATAAAATTACTTTTACGGGGATGTTTTCTTAGATTCACAAATATACACATTTTTCGAG
Organism: Ricinus communis; assembly: GCF_019578655.1. NCBI lineage: Eukaryota > Viridiplantae > Streptophyta > Magnoliopsida > Malpighiales > Euphorbiaceae > Ricinus > Ricinus communis. The sequence continues at coordinate 21,750,400 of NC_063256.1, forward strand.
GTTATTTTCTTATATTTATAACTATACCACTTTTATGCGGTCGGATTCTAATATTAAATTTTTAGCATTTTTATGTGGTTGTTTTGTCAAACTCCTAAATATACACATTTTATGGGGTTATTTTCTGATATCGACTAACTACATTTAAGGAGTTGTTTTCTCATACTCACAAATATACCAAAATTACGAGGTTATTTTCTCCGATTGATAAATATCCCCGTATTACGGGATTGTTTTCTCATATTGAAGAATTTACTACTTCTAAGAGGTTGTTTTCTCATACTCGCAATTACTACTTTTACGCGGTTGTTTTCTCATATTCATAAATATCCACATTTTACGGGGTTATTTTCTTACATTGATAAATATACCACTTTTACGGTCGTTCTCTCATATTAAATTATTAGCACTATTATGGGGTTGTTTTCTCAAATTCATAAATATACACATTTTATAGGGTTATTTTCTTATATCTATAAATATACCCCATTTACGAGGTTGTTTGTCAACTTCATAAATCTACACGTTCTACGAGGTTTTTGATTATATGGATAAATATACCACTTTTACGGGATCATTTTCTCATATTAAATTATTACCACTATTATGGGGTTGTTTTCTCAAATTCATAAATATATACGTTTTACGGGTTATTTTCTTATATCGACAAATATACCACTTTTACGGGGTTGTTTTTTCATATTATAAAATTAACCCATTTAAGGGGTTGTTTTCTCATACTCACAAATATACAAAATTATACGGGGTTACGGTTATTTCTTATATTCATAAACGTATCACTTTAACGGGGTCGGATTCTCATATTAGATTTTTAGCACTTCTATGTGGTTGTTTTGTCAAATTCCTAAATATACATATTTTACGGGGTTATTTTCTGATATCGACAAATATACCCCTTTTACAGGGTTGTTATTTCATATTATAAAATTAACCCATTTAAGGGGTTGTTTTCTCATACTCACAAATATACAAAATTACGGAGTTATTTTATCCGATTGAAAATATCCCTTCTTACGGGATTGTTTTCTCATATTAAAAAATTTACTTATTCTAAGACGCTGTCTTCTCAGACTCGCAATTACTACTTTTACGGGGTTGCTTTCTTATATTCATAAATATCCATATTTAACGGGGTTATTTTCTTATATTGATAAATATACCACTTTCATGGGGCCGTTTTCTCCTATTAAATTATTAGCACTATTATGGGGTTGTTTTCTCAAATTCATAATTATACACGTTTTATCGGGTTATTTTCTTATATCGACAAATATACCCCATTTACAGGGTTGTTTTGTCAAATTCATAAATATACACGTTTCACGAGGTTTTTATTATATGGATAAATATACCACTCTTAAGGGATCGTTTTCTCATATTAAATTATTAGCACTATTATGGGGTTGTTTGTCAAATTCATAAATATACGCGTTTTATGGGTTATTTTCTTATTTCGACAAATATACCCCTTTTATGGGGTTGTTTTCTCATATTATAAAATTAACTCATTTAAGGGTTGTTTTCTCATACTCACAAATATACAAAATTACGGGATATTTTTCCTATTGATAAATATCCCCGTATTACCGGATTATTTTCTCATATTAAGAAATTTTCTCCTTCTAAGAGACTGTTTTCTCAGACTCACAATTACTATTTTTACGGGGTTGTTTTCTCATATTTATAAAATATCCACGTTTTACGAGGTTATTTTCTTATATTGATAAATATACCACTTTTACGGGCCGTTTTCTCATATTAAATTTTTAGCACTATTATGGGATTGTTTTGTCAAATTCATAAATATACACGTTTTACGAGATTATTTTCTTATATCGATAAATATACCCCTTTTACTAAGTTATTTTCTCATATTATAAAATTAACCCATTTAAGGGGTTGTTTTCTCATACTCACTAATATACAAAAATTACCGGGTTATTTTCTCCGATTGATAAATAACCCCGTATTACGAGGTTGTTTTCTAATATTTATAAATATATCCCTCTTACCGGGTTGTTTTGTCATATTTAAAAAATTTACCCTTTCTACGATGTTGTTTTCACAGACTTGCAATTAGTCTACTTTTACGGGGTTGTTTTCTCAAATTTATAAATACAAAGATTTTACAGGTTATTTTCTTATATTGATAAATATACCACTTTTACGGGGTCGTTATCTCATATTAAATTATTATCACTATTATGGGGTAGTTTTGTCAAATTCATAAATATACACGTTTTATGGGGTTATTTTATTATATCGACAAATATACCTCTTTTACGAGGTTGTTTTGTCATATTCTAAAATTAACCCATTTAAGGGGTTATTTTCTCACACTCACAAATATACCAAAATTACGGAGTTATTTTCTCTGACTGATAAATATCCCCGTATATAGGGTTGTTTCTAATATTTATAGATATACCCCTATTACGGGGTTGTTTTCTCATATTAAAAAGTTTACCCCTTCTACGAGGCTATTTTTTCAGACTCGCAATTACACTACTATTTCACGGTTCTTTTCTCATATTCATAAATATACACGCTTTACGGGGTTATTTCTTATATTGATAAATATACCACTTATACATCGTCATTTTTCATATTATATTATTAGCACTATTATGGGGTTGTTTTCTCAAATTCATAAATATACATGTTTTACAGGGTTATTTTCCCATATCAACAAATATACCCCATTTACGAGGTTGTTTTATCATATTATAAAATTAACCCATTTAAGGGGTTGTTTTCTCATACTCAGAAAGATACCAAAATTACGGGGTTGTTGAGCAATATTCCGTATTACGATTGTTTTCTCATATTCAAAATTTACCCTTCAACGAGGCTGTTTTCTCATACTTGCAATTACACTACTTTTACGGGGTTGTTTTCTTAGACTCATAAATATACATGTTTTACAAGGTTATATTCTTATATCGAAAGTATATCCCTTTTACGGAGTTGTTTTCTCATATTATAAAATTAACCCATTTAAGGGGTTGTTTTCTCATACTCACAAATATACTATTACGGGATTATTTTCTCCGATTGATAAATATCCTCGTTTACGGGATTATTTTATAATATTTATAAACATACCCTTATTACGGGGTTGTTTTCTCAAATAGAAAAATTTACCCCTTCTACGAGCCTGTTTTCTCAGACTCAGAATTACACTACTTTTACGGGGTTGTTTTCTCATATTCATAAATATACACATTTTACGGGATTATTTTCTTATACTGATAAATATACCACTTTTACGGGGTCGTTTTCTCATATTAAATTATTAGCACTATTATGGGGTTGTTTGTCAAATTCATAAATTTACACGTTTGAGGTTATTTTTTTATATTGATAATTATACAACTTTCACGGGGCCTTTTTCTCATATTAAATTATTAACACTATTATGAGGTTGTTTTGTCAAATTCTTAAATTTATACATTTTACGGGGTTATTTTTTTATATCGATAAATATACCTCTTTTACACGGTTATTTCCTTATACTATAAAATTAACCTATTTAAGGGGTTGGTTTTCCATACTCACAAATTTACCAAAATTACGGGCTATTTTCTCTTATTGATAAATATCCCGTATTACGGGGTTGTTTTCTCATATTAAAAAGTATACCCCTTCTAGGAGGCTGTTTTCTCAGACTCGCAATTATACTACTTTTACGGAGTTATTTTCTCAGATTCATAAATATAAACGTTTTATGGGATTATTTTCTTATATTGATAATTATAACACTTTTATGGGGTTGTTTTCTCATATTTAATTATTAGCACTTTTATGGGATTGTTTTGTCAAATTCATGAATTTACTTGTTTTACGGGGTTATTTTGTTATATTCATAATTATACCACTTTTCTAGGGTCTTTTTCTCATATTAAATTATTAGCACTATTATGTGGTTGTTTTATCAAATTCATAAACTTACAAGTTTTACGAGGTTATTTTCTTATATCGACAAATATGCCCTTTTTACAGGGTTGTTTTCTCATCCTCTAAAATTAACCCATTTTAGGGGTTGTTTTCCCATACTCACAAATATACCAAAATTACAGGGTTATTTTCTTCAATTGATAAATCTTCTCATATTACGGGGTTGTTTTCTCATATTAAAAGATTTACCCCTTCAACGAGGTTGTTTTCTCATACCCGCAATTACACTACTTTTACGGGGTTGTTTGCTCTAATTCATAAATTTACACATTTAATGGGGTTATTTTCTTATATTGATAATTATACCACTTTTACAAGGTCTTTTTCTCATATTAAATTATTAGCACTATTACGGGGTTATTTTATCAAATTCATAAATTTACACGTTTTATGGGGTTTTTTCTCATATCGACAAATATACCGCTTTTATACGGTTGTTTTCTCATACTCTAAAATTAACCAATTTAAGGTGTTGTTTTTCCATACTCACAAATATACTAAAATTACGGGGTTATTTTCTTTGATTGATAAATATCCCGGTATTATGGGGTTGTTTTCTCATATTAAAAAATTTACCCCTTTTATGATGTTGCTTTCTCAAACTCGCAATTACGCTACCTTTACGGGGTTGTTTCCTCAGATTCATAAATATAAACATTTTGCGGGGTTATCTTCTTGCATTGATAATTATAACACTTTTACAAAGTCGTTTTCTCATATTAAGTTATTAGCACTATTATGGGTTTGTTTGTCAAATTCATAAATTTACACGTTTGACGGGGTTATTTTCTTATATTGATAATTATACCACTTTTATGGGGTCTTTTTCTCATATTAAATTATTAGCACTATTAAGGGGTTGTTTTGTCAAATTCATAAATTTACATATTTTACGGGATTATTTTCTTATATCAACAAATATACCGCTTTTAAAGGGTTGTTTTCTCATACTCTAAAATTAACCCATTTAAGGGGTTGTTTTCCCATACTCATAAATATACCAAAATTACAGGGTTATTTTCTCCAATTGATAAATATCCCGGTATTATGGGGTTGTTTTCTGATATTAAAAAATTTACCCTTTCTACGAGGTTATTTTCTCAGACTCGCAATTACACTACCTTTACGGGATTGTTTTCTCAGACTCATAAATTTAAACGTTTTACGGGGTTATTTTCTTATATTGATAATTATACCACTTTTACGGGGCTGTTTTCTCATATTAAATTATTAGTACTATTATGGGTTTGTTTGTCAATTCATAAATTTACACGTTTGGCGGGGTTATTTTCTTATATTGATAATTATACCACTATTATGGGGTCTTTTTCTCATATTAAATTATTAGCACTAGTATGGGGTTGTTTTTTCAAATTCATAAATTTACAAGTTTTACGGGATTATTTTCTTATATCGACAAATATACCCCTCCTACAGGGTTGTATTCTCATACTCTAAAATTAACCCATTTAAGTCGTTGTTTTTCCATACTCATAAATACACCAAAATTATGGGGCTATTTTCTCTAATTGATAAATATCCCCATATTACGTAGTTGTTTTCTCATATTAAAAAATTTACCCTTTCTACGAGGCTGTTTTCTCAGACTCGTAATTACACTACTTTTACGGTGTTGTTTTTTCAGATTTATAAATATACACGTTTTATGAGGTTATTTTCTTATATCGATAACTATAACAATTTTACGGGGTCATTTTCCCATATTAAATTATTAGCACTTATTATGGTGTTGTTTTTTCAAATTCATAAATATACACGTTTTACAGGTTATTTTCTTATATCGACAAATATACCTCTTTTACGGGGTTATTTTCTCATATTCTAAAATTAACCCATCTAAGTGGTTGTTTTCTCATAATCACAAATATACCAAAATTACGGGTTATTTTCTCCGATTGATAAATATCCCCGTATTACGGGGTTATTTTCTAATATTTATAAATATACCCCTCTTACGAGGTTGTTTTCTCATATTAAAAAATTTACCCTTTTACGAGACTTTTTTCTAAGACTCAGAATTATACTACTATTACGGGGTTGTTTTCTCATATTCATAAATATACAGGTTTTATGGGATTATTTTCTTGTATTGATAAATATACCATTTTTACTCGGTCGTTTTCTCATATTAAATTATTAGCACTATTATGGGGTTGTTTTGTGAAATTCATAAATATACACGTTTTACGGTGTTATTTTCTTAGATCGACAAATATACCCCTTTTACGGGATTGTTTTCTCATATTATAAAATTAACCCATTTAAGGGGTTGTTTTCTCATACTCACAAATATAACAAAATTACAAGGTTATTTTCTCCTGATTGATAAGTATCCTGTATTACGGGGTTATTTTCTCATATTAAAAAATTTAGCCCTTCTACGAGGTTGTTTTCTCATAATCGCAGTTACACTACTTTTACGGGGTTGTTTACTCAGATACATAAATATACACGTTTTAAGGGGTTATTTTTTTTATATTAAAAATTATACCACTTTTATAGGATCGTTTTCTCATATTAAATTATTTGCAGTATTATTAGGTTTTCTTATCAAATTCATAAATATACCACATTTTACGGGGTTATTATTTTTATATCCATAAATATACTCTTTTTACGGTGTTGTTTTCTCATATTATAAAATTAACCTATTTAAGGGTTTGTATTCTTATACTCACAAATATACCAAAATTACAGGGTTCTTTTCTCCGACTGATAAATATTCTCGTATTAAGGGGTTGTTTTCTCATATTAAAAAATTTACCCCTTCTGCGAGGCTGTTTTCTCAGACTCGCATTTACACTACTTTTACGGGGTTGTTATTTTAGATTCATTACTATACACGTTTTACTGGGTTATTTTCTTATATTGATAAATAAATCCCTTTTACAGGGTCGTTTTCTCAAATTAAATTATTGGACTATTATGGAGTTATTTTGTCAAATTCTTAAATTTACATGTTTTACGGGGTTATTTTGTTATATGGATAATTATACCACTTTTACAGGGCCTTCTTCTCATATTAAATTATTAGCACTATTACGGGGTTGTTTTGTCAAATTCATAAATTTACACGTTTTAGGTTATTTTCTTATATCGACAAATATACCCCTTTTACATGGTTGTTTTCTCATACTCTAAAATTAACTCATTTTGGAGGGTTGTTTTCCCATACTCACAAATATACCAAAATTATGGGGTTATTTTCTCCGATTGATAAATATCACCGCATTACGGTATTATTTTCTAATATTTATAAATATACCCCTATTACGAGGTTGTTTTCTTATATTAAAAAATATACCCCTTCTACGAGGTTGTTTTCACGGACCCATAATTACACTACTTTTACGGGATTTTATTCTCAGATTCATAAATATACACGTTTTACGGGGTTATTTTCTAATATTGATACATATATCACTTTTACGGGTTCATTTTCTCATATTAAATTATTAACACTATTATGGGGTTGTATTGTCAAATTCAAAAATATATATACGCTTTACGGGTTTATTTTCTTATATCAACAAATATACTCCTTTTATAGGATTATTTTCTCATATTATAAAATTTTCCCATTTAAGGGGTGGTTTTCTCATACTCACAAATATACCAAAATTTCAAGGTTATTTTCTCCGGTTGATAAATATCCCTCGTATTACGGGATTGTTTTCTCATATCAAGGAATTTACCCCTTCTACAAGGCTGTTTTCTTAGGTTCCCAATTACACTAATTTTACGGGGTTATTTTCTCCGATTAATAAATTTCCTCGTATTACGGGGTTGTTTCTAATATTTATAGATATACCTCTCTTACAGGGTTGTTTTCTCATATTAAAAAATTTACCCCTTCTACGAGGCTGTTTTCTCATACTCGCAATTACATTACTTTTACGGGGTTATTTTCTTATGATTCATAAATATACACGTTTCATGGGGTTATTTTCTTATATTGATAAGTATACCACTTTTATGGGGTCGTTTTCTCATATTAAATTATTAGCACTATTATGGGGTTGTTTGCTCAAATTCATAAATATACATGTTTTATAGAGTTATTTTCTTATATCGACAAATATACCATATTTACGGGGTTGTTTTATCAAATTCATAAATATACACATTTTACGAGGTTTTATTTATTATATGGATAAATATACCACTTCTACGGGGTCATTTTCTTATATTAAATTATTAGCACTATTTATGGGGTTGTTTTCTCAAATTCATAAATATACACATTTTATGGGGTTATTTTCTTATATCGACAAATAAACCACTTTTACGGGGTTGTTTTCTCATATTATAAAATTAACCTATTTAAGAGGTTGTTTTGTCATACTCACAAATATATAAAAATTACGGGGTTATTTTCTCGGAATGATAAATATCCTCGTATTACGGGATTATTTTCTCCGATTGATATATATCCTATATTACGGGGTTGTTTTCTCATATTAAAAAATTTATCCCTTCTACGAGGCTTTTTTCTTAGACTCGCAATTACACTACTTTTACGAGGTTGTTTAATTAGATTCAGAAATATACACGTTTTACGGGGTTATTTTCTTATATTAATAAATATACCACTTTTACGGGATCGTATTCTCATATTAAATTTTTAGCACTTTTATGTGGTTGTTTTATCAAATTCATAAATATACACGTTTTACGGGATTATTTTCTTATATCGACAAACCCTTCCACGGGGTTGTTTTGTCTTATTCTAAAATTAACCCATTTAAGGGGTTGTTTTCTCACACTCACAAATATACCAAAATTACGGGTTATTTTCTCCGAGTGATAAATATCCCCGTATACGGGGTTCTTCTAATATTTATAAATATACCCCTCTTAAGGGGTTATTTTCTCATATTAAAAAATTTACCCCTTCTACGAGGCAGTTTTGTCAGACTCGAAATTATAATCTTTTTACGGGGTTGTTATCTCAGATTCATAAATATACACGTTTTATGGGGTTATTTTCTTATATTAATAAATATACCACTTTTACGGGGTCGTTTTCTCATATTAAATTATTAGCACTATTATGGGTTATTTTCTCAAATTCATAAATATACACGTTTTATGGGGTTGTTTTCTCATATTATAAAATTAACCGATTTAAAGGGTTGTTTTCTCACACACAAATTTATCAAATTTACGGGGTTATTGATCAATATCCCCATATTACGGGATTGTTTTCTCATATTAAGAATTTTCACTTCTACGAGGCTGTTTTCTCATGCTCGCAATTACACTACTTTTACGGGATTGTTTTCTCAGATTCATTAACATACACATTTTACAGGATTATTTTCTTATATTGATAAATATACCCATTTTATGGGGTCGTTTATTCTCATATTAAATTATTAGCACTATTATATGGTTGTTTTCCAAATTCATAAATATAGACATTTTTACAAGGTTATTTTCTTATATCGATAAATATAGCCTTTTTACGGGATTGTCTTCTCATATTATAAAATTAACCCATTTAAGGGGTTGTTTTCTCATACTTACAAATATACCAAAATTATAGGGTTATTTTCTCCGATTGATAAATACTTACGGGATTATTTTCTCATACTAAAAAGTTGACCACTTCTACGAGGCTATTTTCTCAAACTAATACATATACACGTTTTAAAGGGTTGTTTTCTTATATTGATAAATATACCACTTTTACGGGATCGTTTTCTCATATTAAATTATTAGTACTATTATGGAGTTGTTTTGTCAAATTCATAAATTTACACGTTTTGCGGGGTTATTATCTTATATCGACAAATATACCCCCCTTTATGGGATTGTTTTCACATATTATAAAATTAACCCATTTAAAGGGTTGTTTTCTCATACTCACAAATATACCAAAATTACGGGGTGGTTTTCTCATATTTAGGAATTTACCCCTTCTACAAGGCTATTTTCTTAGAGTCCCAATTACATTACTTCTACGTGGTTATTTTCTCCAATTAATAAATTTCCCTGCATTACGTGGTTATTTTCTAATATATATGAATATACCCCTCTTACGGGTTATTTTCTCATATTAAGAAATTTATCCCTTCTACGAGGTTGTTTTCTCATACTCACAATTACACTACTTTTATGGGGTTGTTTCTTCTAATTGATAAATATCCCTGTATTATGGGGTTGTTTCCTCATATTAATAAATTTACCCCTTCTACGAGCCTGTTTTCTCATACTCACAATTACACCACTGTTACGGGGTTGTTTTCTCATATTCATAAATATATACGTTTTATGGGATTATTTTCTTGTATTGATAAATACACCACTTTTATGGGATCGTTTTCTCATATTAAATTATTAGCAAGATTATGGGGTTGTTTTCTCAAATTCATTAATTTACATGTTTTACGGGGTTATATTCTTACACTGACAAATATACCCCCTTTACAGGGTTGTTATTTCATATTCTAAAATTAACCCATTTAAGGGGTTATTTTTTCATACTCACAAATATACCAAAATTACAGGGTTATTTTCACGATTAATAAATATCCCTGTATTACAATGTTATTTTCTCATACTCATAAATATACCAAAATTATGGGGTTATTTTATCTGATTGATAAATACACCCCTCTTATGAGGTTGTTTTACTCGTAATTACACTACTCTTACGGGGTTGTTTTCTCATATTAAAAATTTTATCCCTTTTACGAGACTGTTTTCTCAGACTCTTAATTACACTACTTTTACGGGGTTATTTTCTTATATTGATAAATATACCCCTTTTACGGGGTTGTATTCTCATATTATAAAATTAATCCATTTAAGGGGTTGTTTTCTCATATTCACAAATATTTGATGAATATCCCCGTATTACATGGTTATTTTCTCATATTAAAAAATTTACCCCTTCTACGAGGCTGTTTTCTCAGACTCGCAATTACACTACTTTTACGAGGATGTTTTCTCATATTCATAAATGTACACATTTTACGAGGTTATTTTTGAGTATATTGATAAATATACCACTTTTACAAGGTCTTTTTCTCATATTAAATTGTTAGTACTATTATGGGGTTGTTTTGTCAAATTCATAAATTTACAGGTTTTACAGGGTTATTTTCTTACATCGACATATATACCGCTTTTACGGGATTATTTTCTCATATTCTAAAATTAACCCATTTAAGGGGTTATTTTTTCATACTCACAAATATACCAAAATTATGGGGTTATTTTCTCATATTAAAAAATTTATCCCTTTTCTCAGACTCGCAATTACACTACTCTGACGGGGTTGTTTTCTCAGATTCATAAATATACAGGTTTTCCGGAGTTATTATCTTATATTGATAAATATACCACTTTTACGGGATCGTTTTCTCATATTAAATTATTAGCACTATTATGAGTTCATCTTATCGAATTCATAAATATACAGGTTTTACGGGGTTATTTTGTTATATCGACAAATATACCCCCTTTACGGGATTGTTTTCTCATATTATAATATTAAACCATTTAAAAGGTTGTTTTCTCATACTCACAAATTTACCAAAATTATGAGGTTATTCTCTCCGATTGATAAATGTCCCCATATTATGGGGTTGTTTTCAAATATTTATAAATATACCCCTCTTACGGGATTATTTTCTTATATTAAAAAATTTACCCCTCCTACGAGTTTCTTTTCTTAAACTCGTAATTACACTACTTTGACGAGGTTGTTTCCTCATATTCATAAATATACACGTTTTACGGAATTATTTTCTTATATTGATAAAAATACCATTTTACGGGGTCGTTTTCTCAAATTAAATTATTAGCACTATTATGGGGTTGTTTTCTCAAATTCATAAATATACACCTTTTACAGAGTTATTTTCTTATATCGATAAATATACCACTTTTACCGGATTATTTTCTGATACTTTAAAATTAACCCATTTAAGGGGTTGTTTTCACATATTCACAAATATACTAACATTACTGGGTTATTTTCTCCGATTGATAAATATCCCCGTATTACGGGGTTATTTTCTAATATTTATAAATATAACCATCTTATGGGACTGTTTTCTCAAATTAAAAATTTACCCCTTCTACGAGGTTGTTTTCTTAGACTCGCAATTAAACTACTTTACTTGGTTATTTTATTATATTGATAAATATACCACTTTTATGTGGTCGTTTTCTCATATTAAGTTATTAGCACTATTATGGAGTTGTTTTGTCAAATTCATAAATATACACGTTTTACGGATTTATTTTCTTATATCGATACATATACCCCTTTTATGGCGTTGTTTTCTCATATTATAAAATTAACCCATTTAAGCAGTTGTTTTCTCATACTCACAAGTATATCAAAATTACGGAGTTATTTTCTCCGATTGATAAATATTTCCATATTACGGGGTTGTTTTCTCATATTTAAAAATTTACCCCTTCTACGAGACTCTTTTCTCAGACTCACAATTACATTACTTTTAAGGGGTTGTTTTCTCATATTCATAAATATACACGTTTTACAGGGTTATTCTCTTATATTGATTAATATACCACTTTTATAGGATCGTTTTCTCATATTAAATTATTAGCACTATTATGGGGTTGTTTTCTCAAATTCTTAAATTTACACGTTTTCTGGGGTTATTTTCTTACATTGACAAATATACCCCTTTTACGAGGTTGTTTTCCCATATTCTAAAATTAACCCATTTAAGGGTTATTTTTCATACTCACAAATATACTAAATTTACGGGGTTATTTTCTCCAATTGATAAATATCCCCGTATTACGAGGTCGCTTTCAAATATTTATAAATATAACCCTCTTACGGGTTGTTTTCTTATATTAAAAAATTTACCTCTACCACGAGGCTCTTTTCTCAGACTTGCAATTACAATACTTTGACGGGGCTGTTTTCTCAGATTCATAAATATACACATTTTACGGGGTTATTTTCTTATATTGATAAATATACCACTTTTACGGGGTCATTTTCTCATATTAAATTATTAGCACTATTATGGGGTTGTTTTGTCAAATTCATAAATTTACACGTTTTACGAGGTTATTTTCTTATATCGACAAATATACCCCTTTTACGGGGTTGTTTCCTCATATTATAAAATTAACCTATTTAAGGGGTTGTTTTCTCATACTCACAAATATACCAAAATTACGGGGTTATTTTCTCCGATTGAAAAATATTCCCCTATTACGGGGTTATTTTCTCATTTTAAAAAATTTATCCCTTCTGCGAGGCGGTTTTCTCAAACTCATAATTGACTACTTTTATGGGGTTGTTTTCTCATACTCATAAATATACACGTTTGACGGGGTTATTTTCTTATATTGATAAATATACCACTTTTACGTGGTCGTTTTCTCATATTAAATTATTAGCACTATTATGGGATTGTTTTGTCAAATTCATAAATATACATATTTTACGGGGTTATTTTCTTATATCGACACATATACCCCTTTTACGGTTGTTTTCTCGTATTCTAAAATTAACCCATTTAAGGGGTTATTTTTTTCATACTCACAAATATACCAAAATTACGGGGTTATTTTTCCGATTGATAAATATCCTCGTATTACGGGTCTTTTTCTCATATTAAAAATTTACTTTTCTAAGAGGTTGTTTTCTCAGACTCACAATTTCACTACTTTTACAAGGTTGTTTCTTAGACTCATAAATATACACTTTTTACGAAGTTATTTTCTCATATTGATTAATATACCACTTTTACACGTTCATTCTCTCATATGAAATTATTAGCATTATTATGGGTTTGTTTTTTCAAATTCTTAAATTTACACTTTTTACGGGGTTATTTTCTTATATCGACAAATATACCCCTTTTACGGGGTTGTTTTCTTATATTATAAAATTAACTCATTTAAGGGGTTGTTTTTCATAGTCACAAATATACCAAAATTACGGGGTTGTTCTCTTATATTGTTGAATATCCTTGTATTACGGGGTTGTTCTTTCATATTAAAAAATTTACCCCTTCTACGAGGCTGTTTTCTCAGATTCGTAATTACACTACTTTTACAGGGTTGTTTTTTCATATTCTTAAATACACATATTACGGGATTATTTTCTTATATTGATAAATATACCACTTTTACAGGGTTGTTTTCTGATATTAAATTATTAGCACTATTATGGGGTGTTTCTTCAAATTCATAAATATATACGTTTTACTTGGTTATTTTCTTATATCGACAAATATACCTTTTTTACGGGGTTGTTTCCTCATATTATAAAATTAACCTATTTAAGGGGTTGTTTTCTCATACTCACAAATATACCAAAATTACGGGGTTATTTTCTCCAATTGAAAAATATTCCCATATTACGGGGTTGTTTTCTCATTTTAAAAAATTTATCCCTTCTTCGATGCGGTTTTCTCAGACTCATAATTGACTACTATTTTGGGGTCGTTTTCTCAGATTCATAAATATACACGTTTTACGGGATTATTTTCTTATATTTATAAATATACCACTTTTACGAGGTCGTTTTCTCATATTAAATAATTAGCACTTTTTATCGGGTTGTTTTCTCATATTCATAAATATACACATTTTAGGGTGTTATTTACTTATATCAACAAATATACTAGTTTTACGGGGTTGTTTTCTCATATTCTAAAATTAACCCATTATGAAGTTATATTCTCATACTCACAAATGTACTAAAATTACGGGGTTTATTTTCACCGATTGATAAATATCCCCGTATTATGGGGTTGTTTTCTAATATTTATAAATATACCCTCTTACGGTTTTGTTTTCTCATATTAGAAAGTTTACCCCTTCTAAGAGGTTGTTTTCTCGGACTCACAATTACACTACTTTTACGGGGTTGTTTTCTCCTATTCATAAATATACATGTTTTACGGGGTTATTTTCTTATATTAATAAATATACCACTTTTACGAGGTCGTTTTCTCATTTTAAATTATTAGCACTATTATAGGGTTGTTTTCTCAAATTTTTAAATACACGTTTTACGGAGTTATTTTCTTATATCGACAAATACACCTTTTACGGGGTTGTTTTTTCATATGATAAAATTAACTCATTTATGGGATTGTTTTCTCATACTCACAAATATACCAAAATTACGCGGTTAATTTCTCCGATTGATTAATATCCTCGTATTATGGGGTTGTTTTCTCATATTAAAAAATTTATCCTTTCTACGAGGCTGTTTTCTCAGACTCGCAATTACACTACTTTTCCGGGTTGTTTTCTCATATTCATAAATACACGTGTTTTACGGGGTTATTTTCTTATATTGATAAATATACCACTTTCACAATGTCATTTTCTCATATTAAATTATTAGCACTACTACGGGGTTGTTTTGTCAAATTCATAAATATACACATTTTAGGGGGTCATTTTCTTATATCGACAAAGATACCCCTTTTACAGGGTTGTTTTCTCATATTCTAAAATTAACCCATTTAAGGGGTTGTTTTCTCATACTCACAAATATACTAAAATTACGGGGTTGTTTTCTAATATTTATAGATATACCCCTCTTGCAGGTTTATTTTCTCATATTAAAAAATTTACTCCTTCTACGAGGCTGTTTTCTCAGACTCGCAATTACACTACTTTTACGGGGTTATTTTCTTAGACTCATAAATATACACGTTTTCGAGGTTATTTTCTGATATTGATAAATATACCACTTTTATGGGGTCGTTTTCTCATATTAAATTATTAGCACTATTATGGGGTTGTTTTGTCAAATTCATAAATATACATGTTTTACGGGGTTATTTTCTTATATCGATAAATATATCCCTTTTACGGGTTTATTTTCTAATATTATAAAATTAACCCATTTAAGGGGTTGTTTTCTCATACTCACAAATATATCAAAATTAAGGGGTTATTTTCTACGATTGATAAATATCCCCACATTACGGGGTTGTTTTCTAATATTTATAAATATACCTCTCATACGGGTTTGTTTTCTCATATTAAAAGATTTACCCCTTCTTTGAGGCTGTTTTCTCAGACTCGCAATTACACTACTTTTACGGGGTTGTATCAAACTCATATATATACACGTTTTACGAGGTTATTTTCTCATATTGATAAATATACCACTTTTACGGGGTCATTTTCTCATATTAAATTATTAGCATTATTATGGTGTTGTTTTCTCAAATTCTTAAGTATACATGCTTTACAGGGGTTATTTTCTTATATCGACAAACATACCTCTTTTATGAGATTTTTTCTCATGTTATAATATTAACTTTTTAAGGGGTTGTTTTCTCATAGTCACGAATATACCAGAATTACGGGGTTGTTTTCTCATATTAAAATTTATCCCTTCTACGAGGCTAATTTCTCAGACTCGCAATTATGCTACTTTTACGAAGTTGTTTTCTTGGATTCATAAATATACACGTTTTACGGGGTTACTTTCTTATATTGATAAATGTACCACTTTTAGGGGTCGTTTTCTCATATAAAATTATTAGTACTATTATGGGGTTATTTTTGCAAATTCATAAATATAGAGATTTTACGGGTTATTTTCTTATATCGACAAATATATTCCTTTTACGAGGTTGTTTTCTCATACTCACAAATATACTAAAATTACGGGGTCATTTTCTCTCGATTGATAAATAACCTCGTATTCACGGGGTTGTTTTCACATATTTGAAAACTTACTCCTACGAGGCTATTTTCTCAGACTCGCAATTACACTACTTTTATGGAGTTGTTTTCTTAGATTCATAAATATACAGGTTTTACGGGGTTATTTTCTTATATTGACAAATATACCCCTTTTATGAGGTTCTTTTCATACTCTAAAATTAACCCATTTAAGGGGTTGTTTTCTCATACTCACAAATATTCCAAAATTTTGAGATTATTTTCTCCAATTGATTAATATCCTCGTATTACGGGGTTGTTTTCTCATATTAAAAATTTAGCCATTCTTCGAGGCTACTTTCTCAGACTCACAATTAAGCTACTTTTACGGGATTATTTTCTTAGATTCATAAATATACACGTTTTACGGGTTATTTTCTTATATTGACAAATATACCGCTTTTACGGGGTTGTTTTCTAATATTATAAAATTAACTCATTTAAAGGGTTGTTTTCTCATACTCACAAATATACGAAAATTATGGGGTTATTTTCTCAAATTGATAAATATACTTGTATTACGGGGTTGTTTTCTAATATTTATAAATATACTCGTATTACGGGGTTTATTTTCATATTAGAAAATTTACCCCTCCTACGAGGCTATTTTCTCAGACTCACAATTACACTACTTTTACGGGGTTGTTTTGTCAGACTCAAAAATATATACGTTTTACGAGATTATTTTCTTATATTGATAAATATACCACTTTTATGGGGTTGTTTTCTCATATTAAATTATTAGCACTATTATGGAGTTGTTTTGTCAAATTTATAAATATACATGTTTTATGGGGTTATTTTGTTATATCGAAAAATATACCCCTTTTACGGGGTTATTTTCTCACATTCTAAAATTAACCCATTTAAGGGGTTGTTTTCTCATACTCACAAATATACCAAAATTACGGGGTTATTTTCTCCGATTGATAAATATTTTTATATTACGGGGTTGTTTTCTCATATTATAAAATTTACCCCTTCTACGAGGCTATTTCCTCAGACTCGCAATTACACTACTTTTACAGGGTTGTTTTCTCAGATTCATAAATACATACGTTTTACGGGGTTATTTTCTTATATTGATAAATTTATTTTACGGGATCATTTTTTCATATTAAATTATACCCCTCTTATGGGTTTGTTTTCACATATTAAAAAATTTACCCCTTATACGAGGTTGTTTTCCCGGACTATATTTGATATTTTTATGGGTTATTTTCTGATTCATAAATATACACGTTTTACAAGGTTATTTTCTTATATTGATAAATATACCACTTTTACGGGGTCGTTTTCTCATATTAAATTATTAGCACTATTATGGAGTTGTTTTCTCAAATTCATAAATATACATGTTTTACGGGGTAATTTTCTTATATCGACAAATATACCCCTTTTACGGGGTTGTTTTCTCATATTATAAAATTAATCCATTTAAGGGGTTGTTTTCTCATAGTCACAAATATACTAAAATTACGGGGTTATTTTCTCCGATTGATAAATATTCTCGTATTATGCGGTTGTTTTCTAATATTTATAAATATACCACTCTTATAGGTTCGTTTTCTCATATTAAAAAATTTACCCCTTCTACGAGGCTGTTTTCTCAGACTCGCAATTACACTACTTTTACGGGGTTGTTTTCTCAGATTCATAAATGTACACATTTTACGAGGTTATTTTTTGATATTGATAAATATACCACTTTTACGGGGTCATTTTCTCATATTAAATTATTAGCACTATTATGAGGTTGTTTTATCAAATTCATAAATATACACGTTTTACGGGGTTATTTTCATATATCGACAAATATACCTCTTTTACGGGGTTGTTTTCTCATATTCTAAAATTAACTCATTTAAGGGTTTGTTATCTCATACTCACAAATAACTAAAATTACGGGGTTATTTTCTCATATTATAAAATTTACCCCTTCTACCACGCTTTTTCTCAGACTCGCAATTATACTACTTTTACGGGGTTGTTCTCTCAAATTGATAAATATATATATTTTACGGGGTTATTTTTTTATATTGATCAATATACCACTTTTACGGGGTCTTTATCTTATATTAAATTATTAGCACTATTATGGGGTTGTCTTTTCAAATTCATAAATATATATGTTTTACGAGGTTATTTTCTTATATCGACAAATATACTCCTTTTACGGGGTTATTTTGTCATATTATAAAATTAACCCGTTTAGTTATTTTCTCATACTCATAAATGTACCAAAATTACAGGGTTATTTTCTCTGATTAATAAATATCCCGTGTTACGGGGTTGTTTTCTCATATTAAAATTTATCCGTTTTCTCAGACTCGCAATTGCACTACTTTTACGGGGTTATTTTCTTATATCGACAAATATACCCCTTTTACGGGGTCGTTTTGTCATATTATAAAATTAACCAATTCAATGTGTTATTTTCTCATACTCATAAATATACAAAAATTACGGGGATAATTTCTCTGATTGATAAATATTCTCGTATTAAGGGGTTGTTTTCTCATACTCACAAATATACCAAAATTACGGGGTTATTTTCTCCGATTGATAAATATTTTTATATTACGGGGTTGTTTTCTCATATTATAAAATTTACCCCTTCTACGAGGCTATTTCCTCAGACTCGCAATTACACTACTTTTACAGGGTTGTTTTCTCAGATTCATAAATACATACGTTTTACGGGGTTATTTTCTTATATTGATAAATTTATTTTACGGGATCATTTTTTCATATTAAATTATACCCCTCTTATGCGTTTGTTTTCACATATTGAAAAATTTAGCTCTTATATGAGGCTGTTTTCCCAGACTCGCAATTGCAATATTTTTATGGGGTTATTTTCTCAGATTCATAAATATACACGTTTTACAGGGTTATTTTCTTATATTGGTAAATATACCACTTTTACGGGGCCATTTTCTCATATTAAATTATTAGTACTATTATGGAGTTGTTTTCTCAAATTCATAAATATACATATTTTACGGGGTAATTTTCTTATATCGACAAATATACCCCTTTTACGGGGTTGTTTTCTCATATTATAAAATTAATCCATTTAAGGGGTTGTTTTCTCATAGTCACAAATATACTAAAATTACGGAGTTATTTTCTCCGATTGATAAATATTCTCGTATTATGCGGTTGTTTTCTAATATTTATAAATATACCACTCTTATGGGTTCGTTTTCTCATATTAAAAAAATTTACCCCTTCTACGAGGCTGTTTTCTCAGATTCGCAATTACACTACTTTTACGGGGTTGGTTCCTCAGATTCATAAATGTACACATTTTACGAGGTTTTTTTATATTGATAAATATACCACGTTTACGGGGTCATTTTCTCATATTAAATTATTAGCACTATTATGGGATTGTTTTATCAAATTCATAAATATACACGTTTTACGGGGTTATTTTCATATATCGACAAATATACATCTTTTACGGGGTTGTTTTCTCATATTCTAAAATTAACTCATTTAAGGGTTTGTTATCTCATACTCACAAATAACTAAAATTACGGGGTTATTTTCTCATATTATAAAATTTACCCCTTCTACCACGCTTTTTCTCAGACTCGCAATTACACTACTTTTACGGGGTTGTTCTCTCAAATTGATAAATATATATGTTTTACGGGGTTATTTTTTTATATTGATCAATATACCACTTTTACGGGGTCTTTGTCTTATATTAAATTATTAGCACTATTATGGGGTTGTCTTTTCAAATTCATAAATATATATGTTTTACGAGGTTATTTTCTTATATCGACAAATATACTCCTTTTACGGGGTTATTTTGTCATATTATAAAATTAACCCGTTTAACGGGTTATTTTCTCTGATTAATAAATATCCCCGTGTTACGGGGTTGTTTTCTCATATTAAAATTTATCCGTTCTACGAGGCTGTTTTCTCAGACTCGCAATTGCACTACTTTTACGGGGTTATTTTCTTATATCGACAAATATACCCCTTTTACGGGGTCGTTTTGTCATATTATAAAATTAACCAATTCAATGTGTTATTTTCTCATACTCATAAATATACAAAAATTACGGGGATAATTTCTCTGATTGATAAATATTCTCGTATTACGGGGTTGTTTTCTCATATTAAAAAATTTACCCCTTCTACGAGAATGTTTTCTCAGACTCGCAATTACACTATTTTTATGGAGTTGTTTTCTCATTCTCATAAATATACACGTTTTACGGGGTTATTTTCTTATATTAAATTATTAGCACTATTATGGGGTTGTTTTGTCAAATTCATGAATATACACGTTTTACGGGATTATTTTCTTATATCGATAAATATACTCCTTTTACATGGTTGTTTTCTCATATTCTAAAATTAACCCATTTACGGGTTTGTTTTCTCAAGCTCACAAATATACCAAAATTACGGGGTTGTTTTCTCCGATTGATAAATATCACCATATTATGGGGTTGTTTTCTAATATTTATAAATATACTCCTCTTACTGGTTTGTTTTCTCATGTTAAAAAATTTACCCCTTCTACGAGGTTGTTTTCTCAGAGTCGCAATTAAACTACTTTTACAAAGTTGTTTTTCAAATTCACAAACATACACGTTTTACGGAGTTATTTTCTTATATCGACAAATATACCTCTTTTACGGGGTTATTTTCTCATATTATAAAATTAACCCATCTAATGGATTGTTTCTCATACTCACAAATATACCAAAATTACGGGGTTATTTTCTCCAATTGATAAATATCCCGTATTACAGGATTATTTTCTTATATTAAAAAACTTACCTCTTCTATGAGTCTATCTTTTCAGAATCACAATTACATACTTTTACGGGGTTGTTTTATCAAATTCATAAATAGACACGTTTTACGATGTTATTTTCTTATATTGATAAATATACCACTTTTACGGGTTCGTTTTCTAATTTTAAATTATTAGCACTACTCTAGGGTTGTTTTGTTAAATTAATAAATATACACGTTTTACGGAGTTATTTTCTTATATCAACAAATATACCCCTTTTATGGGGTTATTTTCTCATATTCTAAAATTAACCCATTTAGGGGTTGTTTTCTCATACTCACAAATATACCAAAATCAGGCGGTTATTTTCTCCGATTGATAAATATCCCCGTATTACTGTCACGACCCACTTTGTGGACCGTGACTGCCTAGGAATGGGTAGCGGCCACCGAATCCAGTAAGCTGACACACCTTGACTTAAACAAATCTCATCTCAATTAATACTATTGATTCTACAATTTCGTAACCGTTAAATTTACAATTAATTCGGTCTGCCATAAATGTCACGACCCACTCTGTGGACCCGTGATCGGCACTAGGTAATGGGTAGGCTTAAGGCCACCGAATCCCGTAGTAAGCCTGACACTCACTAACTCAATCAAATCTCATCTCAAATTAATATTATTAAAGCCATAAATTATCTTAATAGTTACATTCTACATAAATACTTGATGCGGAAAATTAGGGCGAGACCCGAAACTCATAAAATTTACAACTAATACATCTACTATTACTCATCACGGAGAATCGAAGATTTACCAATTTACATACCAAATCAGAACTAACCACGCATCTAAAAAAAAAAAAGTAAATTGAGACTATCAGTCTCGAGAGTGAGTTAAAATCAAATAATCTAGAGACAATTGCAGTCTTCACAAAAAATATTAATTATTCAAATCAGTATATCAAACCATGCACATAAATACCAATCATACTATAATCATACCATAATAAATAAATAAATAAAATATATTTTTACTTTTACGGGACGAGTGGCTCAGTAGAACCCTAACCCCAAATTCTAGTAGCCTTTCGGCTCTCTTAATCCAACAGGTCTGGTGCCCAGAGAGCAAGCTCGATCAGGGTCCTTACCTCCAGCCTGAACACTTGAATTCCAAATAAGCCGGCGCCCAGAGAGCGTTGCTCGATCAGGGACCTTAACTCCGGCAATCAACTGAACTCAGCCCAGAGAGCAATGCTCGATCAGGGCAAACAAATCCATAATAATCTTATATCCATGATCATTACCGGTGCGTACGCAGTCCTAATGTAACCCACCAAGTGGCATGTTCTACGAAAGCCACATTTCCCAAAACGCAATCATCACATATCGAAATAAAGATTAAAAATTTAGGATAAGACAACGTGCAATTCGTGTCGAAAAAATAATAATATATGTATTATTATAACGTTACTAATAATAATGTTTATATTATTTCCAATAATTAATAATCAAGTAAAATTTTTTATTTTGCGATACTAATAATCATATTAAGCACAAATTCTAAACTAGCATATTAAAATCAGACTTAGCAATAGTGCAATGATTAAATGACTTTAACTCACAGGATTGGGCGACCTCCTAGCCTTCCGCCTCTACCGAGCGAGCGGAACAAACGGACAATCTAGTCACGGAAAACAATTTATCAAAACGCTGAAACAATCGATCATTAATCCTAGGTCTAGACTCCTAGGACTGACTGTATAAGAATCTCGACTCGGGAGAATTCTACCAAAAATCTTGCAGAACCTCCCCTACAACATGGACATTACCCTCCATAAAAACGGGTCCAGGACCTGCCAGAAAAATACTTCAAATACTTAACAATTCAAACAACGGGAGTCGGGTCCCCAAACTTCACTATTTCCCAACTCCGCCACACAGCACAAATACGAGGCAGGCAAATTGACAGACAATTATTTTTGACTCACAAATATCATCAGATACTCAATATAAACCATTAGACACACAATTAAACCAAGAATTCCAAAATTACGGGCCAGAGAAAAATTACCGAGATGCTTGATCGCTCGGTCGACTCGCCTCCAGCCGCCGGAGTCCGATCGACGATCCGAACTCACCATCGGACTGGAAACGACGCGCTGATGGCGATCCCCGCTTCTGATTTTTCGATCTGACACCCTATCATCCGGAGAGATTTGCAGACGATCTCGGCCATCAATTTGCAAACGAAGCCCGATCGCCATGAAACCGGTGCCAAAGCTTGAGCTAAGAAGAGTCGGGATATGCCCTCCGATCTTTTATAGCTCGCCGGAGCTCGCCGGAAGAGCTGAAAAATACCGGCTACCACTCTAAATTTCACTTTGCCGGATCTTGCAACTACGGCCACCCCAGTGCCACATCACGCCGAAGAGAGCACTTGCCGAGAGGAGCCGATCGCCACCCGACTACCGGCCAACATCACGGAAATGGCCGAACGGCCTCCCGCCTCCTATGCGCGATTCCCATTGCCAGACGCTGCCGTTCTCGCCGCTTAGCTCACTCCCTCCGCACGCCTGCCCGACGGCCACCACAAGACTTCTCCGAGCGGCCACCGACAACGCACGCCGTCGCAGCTCCTTCCTCTTTTTCTTCTTCGGCCATCACCCTCTCTCTCTTTCTCTCTCTCGATCTTCTTTCTCTCTCCTCGATCCCATTCCTTTCAATATCGACATTAGGCCCCCAAACTTTTCTTTATTACAGTTTGGTCCCTCAACTTTCTTAATTACTTACGATCTCATCCTGCAGAATTTTCAAATAACCTCCAAACTCTTCTTTAGCCTTTCAATTAAGCCCCTAAATAATTAATTTGGGCCAAATTAGAATTATGGAAAATACACAATTACAAAAATACCCCTGACCGACATATTTATTTACAAAAATACCAAACTCAGAAATTTCCATTAAAACCCCATATTAATGAAATTATACTTTTAATCCTCATCCAAAAATAATTCTCCAATTTAGTCCTAACACAAAATTAAATTAAATAATCAATTTCCAACTTAAAATTTAATACTACTAATCAATTATAATACCAATTTTCCCAAAATTCTTTTATAAACATCCTTTACAATTTCTACCATAATTTTTCAATATATAATTTTACTTATATAAATATGCATTTGGAGAAAATTTGAATAACCAAAATATATTCTACCCTTCAAATAATTTACTTAATTAATTCTTA